>NC_053027.1:506501030-506515204 GCF_003073215.2 Triticum urartu | reverse complement strand
GAACTCTGAGATAGTAGCCTCTTTTGTGAATCATTTGCTACTCATGTTGAATCCCTAAAGAGAAGTGGTTTAAATATCACCCACCTATTAAAGAAGAAATTAAAGAACGGTACCAGTTAAAGAAGAAACTATACTTTACAATGTTGATCCAGTTGTTCCTTCTGCTTATATTGAGAAACCACCTTTCCCTGTTAGGATAAAGGAACATGCTAAAGTTTCAACTGTGGTTAACAAAGGCTATATTAGAACACCTAAACCTGATGAACAAATTAAAGTAGAACCTAGTATTGCTATGGTTAAGGATCTCTTGGAAGAAAATGTAGATGGGCATGTTATTTACTTCTGCGAAGAAGCTGCTAGAATTGCCAAACCTGATAAAAAGGATAAACATAGACCTGTTGTTGGCATGCCCGTTGTCTCAGTTAAAATAGGAGATCACTGTTATCATGGTTTATGTGACATAGGTGCTAGCGTGAGTGCTATTCCTTATTCCTTATATCAAGAAATTATGAATGATATAGCCCGCAGAGATAGAAGACATAGATGTTACTATTAAACTTGCTAATAGAGACACTATATCACCAATTGGGATTGTTAGAGATGTTGAAGTCTTGTGTGGGAAAATAAAATACCCTACTGATTTTCTTGTTCTTGGTTCCCCACAAGATGACTTTTGTCCCATTATCTTTGGTAGACCTTTCTTGAACACCGTTAATGCTAGAATAGATTGTGAGAAACAAACTGTCGGTGTTAGTTTTGGTGATGAGTCTCATGAATTTAATTTTTCCAAGTTTAGTAGAAAGCTTCATGAAAAAGAATTGCCTAGTAAGGATGAATTAATTGGTCTTGCTTCTATTGTCGTGTCCTACTGATCCCTAGAACAATATTTGCTAGACCATGAAAATGATTTACATATGCATGAAAGAAATGAAATAGATAAGATTTTCTTTGAACAACGTCCTCTCTTAAACACAATTTGCCTATTGAAACTCTAGGAGGTCCTCCTCCACCTAAAGGTGATCCTGTGTTTGAATTAAAACAATTGCCAGACACTTTGAAATATGCTTATCTTGATGAAAAGAAGATATATCCTGTTATTATTAGTGCTAACCTTTCAGAACATGAAGAAGAAATATTATTGAAAGTTCTAAGGAAGCACCGAGCTGCTATTGGATATACTCTTGATGATTTAAAGGGCATTAGTCCCACTCTATGTCAGCACAAAATTAATATGGAACCTGATGCTAAACCGTTGTTGATCACCAACGTCGGTTAAATCCGAAGATGAAAGAAGTGGTAAGAACCGGAAATATTAAAACTTCTGGAAGCAGGTATAATCTATCCTATAGCTGATAGTAGATGGGTAAGTCATGTTCATTGTGTCCCTAAGAAAGGAGGTATAACTGTTGTTCCTAATGATAAGAATGAACTTATTCCACAAAGAATTGTTACAGGTTATAGAATGGTAATTGATTTTAGAAAATTAAACAAAGCAACTAGAAAAGATCATTACCCTCTGCCTTTTATTGATCAAATGCTAGAAAGATTATCTAAGCACACACATTTTTGCTTCCTTGATGGATATTCTGGTTTTTCACAAATACCTGTTTCTCAACCTGATCAAGAAAAGACCACTTTACTTGTCCCTTTGGAACTTATGCTTATAGATGTATGCCTTTTGGTTTATGCAATGCACCTGCTACCTTTCAAAGATGTATGACTACTATATTCTCTGACTTTTGTGAAAAGATTGTTGAGGTTTTCATGGATGACTTCTGTTTATGGGAAGTCTTTTGATGATTGTTTAAGCAATCTTGATCGAGTTTTGCAGAGATGTGAACAAACAAATCTTGTCTTGAATTGGGAGAAGTGCCACTTTATGGTTAATGAAGGCATTGTCTTGGGTCATAAAATTTCTGAAAGAGGTATTGAAGTGGAAAGCTAAGGTTGATGCAATTGAGAAAATGCCATGTCCTAAAGATATAAAAGGTATTCGAAGTTTCTTAGGTCATGCTGGTTTCTATAGGAGATTTATCAAAGACTTTTCTAAAATTTCTAGGCCTCTTACGAATCTTTTGCAAAAGGATATTCCTTTTGTTTTTGATGATGATTGTTTAGAAGCCTTTGAAACACTCAAGAAAGCCTAAATCTCTGCACCTATTGTTCAACCACCTGATTGGAACTTGCCTTTTGAAATTATGTGTGATGCTAGTGATTATGTTGTTGGTGTTTTTCTAGGACAAAGAGTTGATAATAAACTGAATGTTATTCATTATGCTAGTAGAAGTCTAGACAATGCTCAACGAAACTATGCTACTACTGAAAAAAATTTGTTAGCAATGGTGTTTGCTTGTGATAAATTTAGACCTTACATTGATGATTCAAAAGTAATTGTTCACACCGACCATGCTGCTATTAAATATCTTATGGAAAAGAAAGATGATAAACCTAGACTTATTCGATGCATTCTCTTGCTACAAGAATTTGATTTGCATATCACTAATAGAAAAGGAGCTGAGAACCCCGTAGCTAATAACTTGTCTAGGCTTGAAAATGTGCCTGATGACCCACTACCTATTGATGATAGTTTTCTTGATGAGCCGTTAGCTGCAATAAATGTTGCTCATAATACTCCTTGGTATGCTGACTATGCTAATTACATTGTTGCTAAATATTTACCACCTAGCTTTACTTACCAACAAAAGAACAAATTCTTCTATGATTTAAGACACTATTTTTGGGGTGACCCACATATTTATAAACAAGGAGTAGATGGTATTATTAGACGTTGTGTACCTGAGCATGAACAGGGACAAATCCTACGGAAATGTCACTCCGAAGCTTATGGAGGGCATTATGCTGGAGATCGAACTGCTTACAAGGTATTGCAATCTGGATTTTATTGGCCTACTCTCTTCAAGGATGCTCGTAAGTTTGTCTTATCTTGTGATGAATGCCAAAGAATAGGTAATATCAGTAAACATCAAGAAATGCCTATGAATTATTCACTTGTTGTTGAACCATTTGCTATTTGGGGATTTGATTACATGGGACCTTTTCCTTCCTCTAATGGGTATACACATATTTTGGTTGATGTTGATTATGTTACTAAATGGGCAGAAGCTATTCCAACCCGTAGTGCTGACCACAACACCTCTATTAAAATGCTTAAGGAAGTTATTTTCCCAAGGTTTGGAGTCCCTAGATACTTAATGACTGATGGTGGTTCACACTTTATTCATGGTGCCTTCCGTAAAATGCTTGCCAAGTATGATGTTAACCATATAATTGCATCACCCTATCATCCTCGGTCTAGTGGTCAAGTTGAACTTAGCAATAGAGAAATAAAATTAATCTTCCAAAAGACTGTCAATAGGTCCAAGAAGAATTGCTCTAAGAAATTAGATGATGCACTTTGGGCTTATAGAATAGCATATAAAAATCCTATGGGTATGTCTCCTTATAAAATGGTTTATGGAAAAGCTTGTCATTTGCCTCTTGAGTTAAAACATAAAGCATATTGGGCAATCAAAGAACTCAATTATGATTTCAAACTTGCTGGTGAAAAGAGGTTATTTGATATTAGCTTATTAGATGAATGGAGAGCCCAAGCTTATGAAAATGCCAAGTTATTCAAAGAAAAAGTTAAAAGATGGCATGACAACAGAATCCAAAAGCGTGAGTTTAAAGTTGGAGAATATGTTCTTTTGGACAACTCTTGTTTCAGATTCTTTACAGGAAAACTCCTCTCAAAATGGGAAGGCACCTATGTTATCGAGGAGGTTTATCGGTCTGGAGCCATCAAAATAAACAATGCTGAGGGTACTAACCCGAAGGTTGTTAATGGGAAATGAATAAAACATTATATCCCAGGCACGCCCATTAATGTTGAAAGTAATATTATCCAAACTTTGACACCGGAAGAGCACATAAAAGAGTCCTTTCGGAACACTCCAGAATCGTGAAAATAAGGAGGTACATGATACGGTAAGTAAACGAACTCCAAAAATCTGCAAAAATATTTTTTTGTAAGTTTTGGAATATTTAGAAAATTAGGAAAAATAAGAAACTTCTAGGAAGCGTACCCTGGTGGGCACAAGACACCAGGGCGCGCCTGGCTTGCCAGGTGCACCCAGGTGGGTTATGCCCACCTGGGATACCTTCCGGACTCCGTTTTTCTACAACTTGCTTGTTTCCCAAGATAAAAATTCTTTATATACTCCCCGAACCTGTTGATCACCGTATTGCGGAGAAATCTTCTGTTTTATTTTTCTTGCTGTTTCCGGTCAGATCTATCAAGCCAGGCATCATGTCTTCCTCCTCCTCCAACAACATGGAAGAAGATGCTTGCTTGATGAAGATTGAGCTGAAGAGGGAGGACCCCACAGAAGCCGTCAAGGGCAATAGGAGCAAGGAGGCTATCGTAGATCCACCCTCGGTGGCAAAACAAGCATTGTCGGCCGAGGATAAAGAAGAAGATATCCTTAAGCCTTACCTTTCTCATCTTACCCCTACTGAGATTACAGCCTTTTGGATCGTTGAAACAGTCCATGTGCAGAATAAATACCCCACTCGTGAAAATATTCTGCATCAAGAGCACACCATCTTCCTTTAGAGTATCATACGTAGATTGGAAAATCTCTTGATCTTGGAGGACAGGATCTCTACTTCACCATCACCACCTTTGTAATGCCCGGGTAATCAAGCTACAGTAATCCTTTGCTAATGATTCCACCTCACCATGCTTACTGTTGCTAATCCTCGCTTGATCCAAATCATAATTCAAATTCTGATTCGAATTAAAGTTCAAAATTCAAGTTTCTCAAACATGCAAAATAAAATGTTCAAAGTGTGGCAAATATTCCATAACTAATTATGGTGGTGATCCAACACTTTTGTAAAGTGTTTAAACCCCCTTTTGTGAATATAACAGTGGCGTAAACAATCATTTAGATGCCTTTCCATTTATGAAAATTTCAAAGAAACTCGAAAGCCCCCCAAACTTTTTGTGGCAGTGCTAGTAAATGCAAGGTATTTATCTGGCCAAGTCCCACATTATACAAAATACATTTGCTAGCTAAAAGAAAATGGAAAAAAGAAAGAAGCAAAAGAAAAAGTAAGAACCTAATCTACTAGGCGCTTTGGCCCGTCTAACTAAACAGCCAGGCCCCAGCCCAACTCTCGTTTTCCCCTACCTCCCGCTACAGGGAGCAGAGGAGTGCGTGGCGGCCATCCACCTTGCCGAGGCCGCCGTGTTGGCTATCCCACGGGTCCCCGGTTGGATAAGGGTATCCCTGATGCCCTAGGTTTCACTCGATCGCCCTGCCTCTCCCACTTCTCCCCCCTCGTGCCGCTCTCCTTCTTCCCCTTGCTCAACCGCGCTCGCCATGGCCATCACTATCCACCGCCGCCCCCCCCCCTCGTCCAGCTCCGTGTCTGGGTGCTTCGCCTGCCCCGTCCTCGTCACCTGCAAGGAACGGATCAAGGCGGGAGCCACTACAACCTCAACATCGACTGCTTCTTCCCGATGGCCGCCGTCACCATTGCTGGTCGAACTGCTCACCTGCGACCACCCCGGCCTCCCTGAACCTTCCCCAAGCACCACTGTGAGCCCCTCCTCCATCTCCTTCTCGCCCCGATGTAAATCCACCGTTGTAGGACCCCGCTAGCGCCACACCCGAGCTTAGTCTCGCCGCTGCCCGTCAGTCACCCCTGTCCGCCGTGCCCGTTGCTCGTTGCAGCTCTAGCCATCGCTGTCGCCTAGCCCTCCGGCCTACCCTGCCTTGCCACCACCGCTCGCGCGTGCGCTCGCCGTCGCTGCACTATGCCCGCTCGCACCGTCCGCCTGCGCGGCCTTGCCCGCCGCTCGTACCGCTTGCCGCGCCGCGCCCGCCCCCTGCGCCGCCTGCAGCGTGCCCCTGGCCGCCCGTCTACGAGCCGCCACCGGCGGCTGCTATCGCGCCCGATGCCGCTGCCTCGCTACGCCCTCCTCCTGTGCCGCCGTTTGCTCGGCGCGCCCGCCGCTATCCCGTCGCGCCTGCTACTGCCCCGGCAGCCCCGCACACCACGCCCCCGGCCACCACGCCCCGGCCTACCCCGGCGCTGCCTCGCCGCCCGACCGCGAGCCCGCCAGGGCCTCTCCTGCCTGGGGCCGTGCCCTGTTTTCCTTCCCGTCGCGCTGGCCGCCGGTGTTCCCCTCCGAGCAGCCGCGCGTGCTGCCCAACCGTGGGGCCGACATGCTTAATTAGGGGGGCTAATCCCCCTTTACTGTTTAATTTCCCCCCTAACCCTCACTAACCGGTGGACCCCCCCTCTCTAAATAGCTAGTTATTAAAACTGAGGCACTGACATGTGGGCCATGCTGATAAATTAAAATGCTAAAGTAATCAAAGCTACCTAAGGCAATGACACATGGGCCCCACAACACTATTCATGTTTGATCGGTCAATTGTTGACTGCTGAGTCAACAGTTGACCTGGCCCACTATCAGCCTCTCTGTGTACACAGGGCTGGGTACCCATAGAGTTTTATTCATTATTTTTGAATTAATATTAATTTCAGAATATTGTTAAAACTTTGAAAAATCATAGAAAATAATCCGTAACTCGGATGAAAAAGTTTTCTAACATGAAAGTTGCTCAGAACGACGAGACGAATCCGAATATGCAGTTTGTTCGTACCGCCACAGCGTCCCTAGCATAGCGAACATGCAACAATCCACCTTCGTTTCATCTGTCCAAAAATGACAAACTTCGGGAAAACATTCCCGGATGTTTTCCCTTCCGGACCTATCATCGCCTAGCATTGCGTTAGGGTCACCCCTGCACTGCGTATTGCCTTATGTCTTGCTTTGTGATGCTATTCTGATTGCTCTATGTATTTATTGTGTTCCCCTCCTGTTACTTCTTTCCGGTAGACCCCGAGACTGCCGACGACCCCAGGTTCAACTACGGTGATGGACGACCCCTCCTTCTTGCCAAAGCAACCAGGAAAGCCCCCCCTTTGATCATCCCGATATCGCCCATTCCATGCTCTCATGTTTGCATTAGATTTTGCTACTGTTATTGTTTGCTCCTATTCTGATGCATAGCCTGCTTTTGTATCTGCTGTTGTACCTTACCTGCTTATCCTAAACTGCTTAGTATAGGTTGGTTAGTGATACATCAGTGACCCCCACCTTGTCCCTGTTGCCCCTGCTTCATCATCGAAGACCCGATCAACGGGGTCGAAGACCAGGCCCCGACACCGCACATCACTTTCCCCTTAGTTGCTCGACACTACTGGGTTACTATCGAGTGCCGAGGGTGAGCCCTCTTCAGCACTTCTGTTGTTAACCTGTAGTGTAGCTATTCGGTCGTGGTCATCGAGGGTGATTTCCTCCTTAACCACTTCCGATACGGCTCTGTCGTGCAACCCCTCAAGTGTGAACCTCGAGGGTGGATCCTCTTACGTTCACCTTGATGATTACGTCGAGTGGAATTCACTGGGGGTGATTCCTCGGGTTTTCCCCTTGATGTTTGGACACACAGTTACTATGGTTACTATGACTTTACACTGAACCATGTTACTAAAGACGGGTCGACCCTGAGGGGTACCCGCGCAAGCTTAATTGCGAGTGATGTGGAGACGGGTTGACCTGGAGGGTGCCCGCGAGATAATTACGAGGCGTGGCCGGGCATTCCTAGCCCTTGCCACAAGTCCTCGAGACGGGGCAACGGGGTCACATCTTTCGTGAGTCTCTGCTTGTTACCGCGCGTTCCTAACTCCACTACGATTTGGATATTTGATCCGAGGGGCCTCTGGCCTGATAGCACTAACCATCACGTGGGCATAGTATGGGCGTTCTGCGTCGTATGCATCAGCCGAAGCTTAATAGACGTCAGCGACTGAGCGGCGCACGCCGGGTTGGACTGCGTAAGCGCCTGCCTTGTTGAAGGAGGTAGCTAGGTCTGCTCACCGGCCGCGTTCGCAACGTGCAGGAGTTCCCGGGGAGATGGCCCATGACCCATGGGGGCATAGGTTTAGTCTGGCGTGCTGGCCTCTCTATTAAGCCTAGGTCGGGTTGCGGCGTATTGTTTGGCCGAGGCCGGGCATGACCCAGGAAAGTGTGTCCGGCCGGAGTTAATCGAGCGTGGTGGGTAAGTTGGTGCACCCCTGCAGGGAAGAAAACATCTATCGATAGCCTGTCCTACGGTAACGGACACTTGGAGTTGTATCCCGATCGATACAACTAGAACTGGATACTTGTGATGAGACTGGATGGTGATGAGTAATGGATTGTGATGATAACTAGATAGTATGGCTCTGGGATTGCTTTCTCGCAGGGAGTCGAGAAAGGATCTCTGGCCGAGGTTGATAACACTCCTACTACTTTACCTTATGCTACTCTACTCCCTCATGTTGCTGCAAGATGGTGGTTTCCAGAAGATGGCTAGTCTTCGATAGGACTAGGCATTCTCTCTATTCTGGCATTTCTGCAACCCAGTCCACATATACAACCTTCCTTTGATAATGTTGCATATGTAGTGTAGATCCTTGCTTGCGAGTACTTTGGATGAGTACTCACGGTTGCTTTGCTCCCCCTTTTCCCCCTTTTCTTCTTCTTTCCGGTTGATGCAACCAGATGTCGGAGCCCAGGAGCCAGATGCCATCCGCCGATGCCTACTACTACATGGAGACCGACGACGACCAGGAGTAGTTAGGAGGCTCCCAGGCAGGAGGCCTTGCCTTTTCGATCGTAGATGCTTTTGTGCTAGCCTTCTTAAGGCAAACTTGTCTAACTCATGTCTGTACTCAGATATTGTTGCTTCCGCTGACTCTTGTGTATTCGAGCTTATGTATTCGAGCCCTTGAGGCCCATGGCTTGTAATATAATTGTATTATTTTATTTGTGTCTAGAGTTGTGTTGTGATATCTTCCCGTGAGTCCTTGATCTTGATCATACACATTTGCGTGTATGATTAGTGTACGATTGAATCGAGGGCGTCACAAGTTGGTATCAGAGCCGACTGCCTGTAGGTAGCCCCCCTTCCAACTCCTTGGCCGAAGTTGAGTTAGTCATCCAAAACTGTTTTACTAACTTGGCTGTGTGGCTTACGGGCCCACGTCGCCGATGGGTGGTACTAGGATCTTTTATTCCTCGTCTATACTCTGGGATTCTGATCTCTCTTCTATTCGGGTTAAACATTTTACTAAGTCTGACATTAGGTTCTCGTACCCACTTCCTCCCGGAGAGCCCCGACATTACCGATGACCGCTTGCTTCGCCAGAAGATTCTGCAGATACTCCTCGATGTTTCTCGAGACCATTGTGCCCACTACCTTACAGTTCCTGACCATAGATAATCCCCGTGAATAACATCCTTGCCGCCTGTACCTTCATTCACAGTTGCTCCTGTTGTTATGAGATACCCCTAGTACTCTTCGTTGTTCCGAGAATCCTTTGTGCCTTCTGCTTTGCAGCTTCTTTCGCACTACGGATAATTCCTCACACTTATCGAGTATCTGCTCATCCCCAGTTGATTCTTGTATTTCACAGAAGTCTTCGAAATACCATTTCGATCTTTCGAAAGTCCTTAGTAGCCCATTGCTCTTGTTCTTCTTTACCTACTTGCATTATGGTTAAGTCCATATGTCCAGCAATATTCCTTCAAATCCTTTGCGATTGTCGTCCTTACCCTATTCTTTTAACACGTGTGTGAATGCACGCAATCATCAGTTGTTCATTGTAAATTGTCCTTCCAGCTCAGACGTCATTCTAGACATGAGTTGATTCTCAGTAAATCAAACCTTGATTGATTGCCCATCTAATCCTATTCAACTTACTCACACTCAATCAGAGCATCTGATTTTGATACACCGATCTGGATATCAAAATTCCTTTGTTACTTAAACTTTGAATTTGTCAGGTGTTTCTATAATCTGATGCCTTTGCATTCTTTCCTTCTTCTGATTGAGTACTGATACTCACATCAGATCCTTTGAGGATCGCCGAATCCTTTGTTGGATTATTTTCCGTCTATGTCCTTACTATTCTAAATCTCGTGCGCTCTTCCCCTGATACATATTGCCTTCGGTAAATGTACTCATCTCCCTTTGGTCAACCGTGCTCTACCTTCGAGCTTGTGTTATTTTACTCGTGGGGTTTGTGGTATATGTTCCCAAGATGCCCCTATGGGTTGAACCTATGCCTTCCCTAATCCGTGTGAACCTGAGAGTTCTCACAAGTCTTACTCTTCTGGCGTTTTGCCAGCTATAATTTCAACACTACGACTTCATCGAGAACAAGAAGTGAATGGAAGGTTATGCATTGAAGAAGTGGGAGTCGACCTTGAACTTTGTGTTCATGCCCATGGACCCGATGTGGAACTTATCATGGAAGCTTCTTGTGATAATAATAATCCCCTTGTTATAAGTTCATCTGGTAACTATGTTTGGTCCTTTGAAAGCGTGGTTCTGACCATGATTGTTCCCCTTTGATTCCATCTCTCGGACAAGTTAAAGCACTTGTCTTCTGCAGATCAATGCATCTTCGCAACCTCTATCTTGAACTTCCTTCGAGTATTACCCTCCAGTATCTTGAGAATAACAAAGACCCGTGTTGCTTCCTATGAGTCTTCATCTGGTATTGCTTCTCATCGATTACAGTTTTCCCTGGGTTTTGAGTTATTAGTCACTCGAGAACACCGATAAGAGAATCAACTCCGCACTCTGATTCAATAACTCTAAGTAATTTTCATTGCTTATGAGTTTAATAATCCTTCAAGTCATTCCTAGCCTGGCCGGCTATATCATTATCGTGCTAAATTTTAACTGTGCTACCTGGTCCTTCTTTCCCGAGCACAATTTTCGACGATGAGCTAAGCTTACATCAATCTTCCTCATCATATCTTTTTGCCTTGAACAACAAGCTTTATTTCGAGTTTGTGTGGTACCCGTGGATCCAATAACTTTTCGCTTCATCATTCCTTTGACTTGAAGTCATCATGGATCGATTACATCTTCATGAAACCTCTCGACAAATGTGTCTTGATCATCATCAACATTCTGAGCTCTTCTGAGGTATTAATTAAATTCATGTTGAGAAATACCATCCTTGCCCCTTGATGATTTGTGTTATCATCGACAACATTTTTGCCTTCCCCCCAACACAAACTTGTTCATATAATTTTGGAATTACATCCTTTTTGACATGTCGAAGGATTGCAGCTGAACCCATCGGCCACATCCTCATCTTTTCGTGAATAAAATTGCATGAGATGTTCTAGAAATTCCCGATGGATCCTTTGTGTTCCCAAGGTCCGATCTTTACCTAATGACCATGTCAATGCTATCCCGAAGCATGGCTGTGGTACTCTGAACATCATTAAGAACATTGGAGGCGCAATGCTAAATGTTTCTTGATCACCTATCCAAACACCATGGCATGGGTAACGTCAGGAGTTTCGTCGCCCCTTTTCCCAAATCGTTATCTGGTTGTTTTCTTGATGGGTATATCAATCTCTTCTTGTCCTTTGGAAGGGTATACTCTGATATGTGAGAATAAACACCTTTTCCTTTCCATTTGACTGATTAATACAATAATCACATTTTCCTTTCCATTGTTTTGTTTAACCTTTCTTGTGATCTATATGATATAAGCAGTAATAGTTCCCTGGTTATGTAAACACCTCAGTGTACAATTTGTCAGTAAGACCATGTTATTATTGTTGTTGACATTCCGGTAACCACCAATGGATGAGAACTTTGCCTATTGGTCTGCCTCGTCTCAACGAGCAGGAAAATGGTTCTCTTTGTCCCTCGCCCTTGGTACCAACGTTGTTGCCAACATAACTGACAGGCTACCCACTGACATGCCTTGCTACCATGACTGTGCAATATGTCAGCGTCCTTCCTACTTTTGAACCACATGGTGGGTCCATAACCCACAGTTCCACAGGATCGAAACCTGACCCTCCTATACATCCTTGATTCCGAAGTATCCTTTGCACTTGCCTTCGTATGTAATTCATGAGCCACCATCCTAGAGATGGTCTAGTCTAGTATCATACGCAATTTCTCCTTTCGTTGCTCCGAACCCCTTTGGCCTTCTGTTTAGGCAACAAGCGATTGCCTGCCCGCTCAAAACTTCTTATGGTACCTTCTTATTTGCTCTCGATGTTTTCTTAAGATCTATTCGAGAGTTACTTTGTACCTCATTCCCTGAGTTATCTACCAGTTAATCAACCTTGTAGAGTCCCGTTCTTCCAAAGTTACTCCTTACCCCTTTTCATAAGTACAATGGAGTTTCCGAAGAAAGGATGACAACTTCATCACGGTGATGTGAGGCAAAGAAATGAAGACATCAATGAAAGGGATCACCTTCTTCAAGAAGTGCAGCCAAGGACGAGAAGACTCCTAGAATTTCGTAACCAACTATTTCCCCCTTACTTCACCTCTTAAATCTCGGGACGAGATTTCTTATAGTGGAGGAGATTTGTAACGCCCGGGTAATCAAGCTACAGTAATCCTTTGCTAATGATTCCACCTCACCATGATTTACTGTTGCTAATCCTCGCTTGATCCAAATCATAATTCAAATTCTGATTCAAAAAGTTCAAAATTCAAGTTTCTCAAACATGCAAAATAAAATGTTCAAAGTGTGGCAAATATTCCATAACTAATTATGGTGGTGACCCAACACTTTTGTAAAGTGTTTAAACCCCCTTTTGTGAATATAAAGAGTGGCGTAAACAATCATTTAGATGCCTTTCCATTTATGAAAATTTCAAAGAAACTCGAAAGCCCCCCAAACTTTTTGTGGCAGTGCTAGTAAATGCAAGGTATTTATCTGGCCAAGTCCCACATTGTACAAAATACATTTGCTAGCTAAAAGAAAATGAAAAAAGAAAGAAGCAAAAGAAAAAGAAAGAACCTAATCTACTAGGCGCTTTGGCCCATCTAACTAAACAGCCAGGCCCCAGCCCAACTCTTGTTTTCCCCTACCTCCCGCTACAGGGAGAAGAGGAGTGCGTGGCGGCCATCCACCTTGCCGAGGCCGCCGTGTCGGCTATCCCACGGGTCCCCGGTTGGATAAGGGTATCCCTGATGCCCTAGGTTTCACTCGATCGCCCTGCCTCTCCCACTTCTCCCCCCTCGTGCCGCTCTCCTTCTTCCCCTTGCTCAACCGCGCTCGCCATGGCCATCACTATCCACGCGCCGCCCCCCCCCCTCGTCCAGCTCCGTGTCTGGGTGCTTCGCCTGCCCCGTCCTCGTCACCTGCAAGGAACGGATCAAGGCGGGAGCCACTACAACCTCAACATCGACTGCTTCTTCCCGATGGCCGCCGTCACCATTGCTGGTCGAACTGCTCACCTGCGACCACCCCGGCCTCCCTGAACCTTCCCCAAGCACCACTGTGAGCCCCTCCTCCATCTCCTTCTCGCCCCGATGTAAATCCACCGTTGTAGGACCCCGCTAGCGCCACACCCGAGCTTAGTCTCGCCGCTGCCCGTCAGTCACCCCTGTCCGCCGTGCCCGTTGCTCGTTGCAGCTCTAGCCATCGCTGTCGCCTAGCCCTCCGGCCTACCCTGCCTTGCCACCACCGCTCGCGCGTGCGCTCGCCGTCGCTGCACTACGCCCGCTCGCACCGTCCGCCTGCGCGGCCTTGCCCGCCGCTCGTACCGCTTGCCGCGCCCACGCCGCCTGCGCCGCCTGCAGCGTGCCCCTGGCCGCCCGTCTACGAGCCGCCACCGGCGGCTGCTATCGCGCCCGATGCCGCTGCCTCGCTACGCCCGCCTCCTGTGCCGCCGTTTGCTCGGCGCGCCCGCCGCTATCCCGTCGCGCCTGCTACTGCCCCGGCAGCCCCGCATACCACGCCCCCGGCCAACCGCGCCCGCTACCCCGGCGCTGCCTCGCCGCCCGACCGCGAGCCCGCCAGGGCCTCTCCTGCCTGGGGCCGTGCCCTGTTTTCCTTCCCATCGCGCTGGCCGCCGGTGTTCCCCTCCGAGCAGCCGCGCGTGCTGCCCAACCGTGGGGCCGACATGCTTAATTAGGGGGGCTAATCCCCCTTTACTGTTTAATTTCCCCCCTAACCCTCACTAACCGGTGGACCCCCCCTCTCTAAATAGCTAGTTATTAAAACTGAGGCACTGACATGTGGGCCATGCTGATAAATTAAAATGCTAAACTAATCAA
>NC_053027.1:506483467-506500030 GCF_003073215.2 Triticum urartu | reverse complement strand
CGGTGTACGGGAAGAGGCAATGAATCAAGAGTGACATGTATGATAAATTATGCATGGTGGCTTTGCCACAAATACGATGTCAACTACATGATCATGCAAAGCAATATGACAATGATGAAGCGTGTCATAAAAAACGGTGGAAAGTTGCATGGCAATATATCTCGGAATGGCTATGGAAATGCCATAATAGGTAGGTATGGTGGCTGTTTTGAGGAAGATATAAGGAGGTTTATGTGTGATAGAGCGTATCATATCATGGGGTTTGGATGCACCGGCAAAGTTTGCACCAACTCTCAAGGTGAGAAAGGGCAATGCACGGTACTGAAGAGGCTAGCAATGATGGAAGGGTGAGAGTGCGTATAATCCATGGACTCAACATTAGTCATAAAGAACTCACATACTTATTGCAAAATCTACTAGTCATCAAAAACCAAGAACTACGCGCATGCTCCTAGGGGGATAGATTGGTAGGAAAAGACCATCGCTCGTCCCCGACCGCCACTCATAAGGAAGACAATCTAAGAACACCTCATGTTTCAAATTTGTTACACAATGGTTACCATACATGCATGCTACGAGACTTGCAAACTTCAACACAAGTATTTCTCAATTTCACAATTACTCAACTAGCACACTCTAATATCACCACCTTTATATCTCAAAAACAATTATCAAGTATCAAACTTCTCATAGTATTCAATGCACTTTTTATGATAGTTTTTATTATACCTATCTTGGATGCCTATCATATTAGGACTAGTTTCATAACCAAAGCAAATTACCATTCTGTTCTAAAGGACTCTAAAAATAATATAAGTGAAGCATGAGAGATCAATAATTTCTATAAAATAAAACCACCACCGTTCTCTAAAAGATATAAGTGAAGCACTAGAGCAAAATTATCTAGCTCAAAAGATATAAGTGAAGCACATAGAGTATTCTAATAAATTCAATTCATGTGTGTCTCTCCCAAAAGGTGTGTACAGCAAGGATGATTGTGGTAAACTAAAAAGCAAAGACTCAAATCATACAAGACGCTCCAAGCAAAACACATATCATGTGGTGAATAAAAATATAGCCTCAAGTAAAGTTACCGATAGAAGAAGACGAAAGAGGGGATGCCTTCCGGGGCATCCCCAAGCTTAGGCTTTTGGTTGTCCTTGAATTTTACCTTGGGGTGCCTTGGGCATCCCCAAGCTTAGGCTCTTGCCACTCCTTATTCCATAATCCATCAAATCTTTACCCAAAACTTGAAAACTTCACAACACAAAACTTAAACAGAAAATCTCATGAGCTCCGTTAGTATAAGAAAACAACCACCACTTAAGGTACTGTAATGAACTCATTATTTATTTATTTTGGTGTTAAACCTACTGTATTCCAACTTCTCTATGGTTCATAACCTCCGATACTAGCCATAGATTCATCAAAATAAGCAAACAACACACTAAAAACAGAATCTGTCAAAAACAGAACAGTCTGTAGTATTCTGTATGTTTAGAATACTTATGTAACCCCAAATATTCTAAAATAAATTGATGGACGTGAGGAATTTATCTATTAATCATCTTCAAAAAGAATCAACTTAATCACACTCTCCAGTAAAAAATGGCAGCAAATCTCGTGAGCGCTAAAGTTTCTGTTTTTTACAGCAAGATCGCAAAGACTTTCCCCAAGTCTTCCCAAAGGTTGTACTTGGCACAAACACTAATTAAAATCATAAAACCACATATAAACAGAGGCTGATGAATTATTTATTACTAAACATAAGCAAAAAGCAAGAAACAAAAATAAAATTGGGTTGCCTCCCAACAAGCGCTATCGTTTAACGCCCCTAGCTAGGCATAAAAGCAAGAATAGATCTAGGTATTATCATCTTTGGTATGCAATCTATAAGTAGCTCTCATGATAGATTCATAAAGTAATTTAATTTTCTTTCTAGTAAAGTGTTCCATGCCTTTCCTTAACGGAAATTCGAATCTAATATTTCCTTCCTTCATATCAATAATTGCACCAATCGTTCTAAGGAAAGGCCTACCAAGAATAATAGGACATGTAGGATTGCAATCAATATCAAGAACAATGAAATCTACAGGCAAATAATTCCTATTTGCAACAATAAGAACATCATTAATCCTTCCCATAGGTTTCTTAATAGTGGAATCCGCAAGGTGCAAATTTAAAGAACAACCATCAAATTCACGGAAACCTAACACATCACACCAAGTTTTTGGAATCGTGGAAATGCTAGCACCCAAATCACATAAAGCATAACATTCATGATCTTTAATTTAATTTTAATAGTAGGTTCCCACTCATCATAAAGTTTTCTATGGATAGAAACTTCCAATTCATGTTTTTCTTCATAAGATTGCATTAAAGCATCAATGATGTGTTTAGTAAAAGCTTTATTTTGATTATAAGCATGCGGAGAATTTAGCACGGATTGCAACAAGGAAATACAATCTATTAAAGAAAAATTATCATAATTAAATTCCTTGAAATCCAAAATAGTGGGTTCATTTCTATGTAAAGTTTTGACCTCTCCAATCCCCTTTTGTTAATTTTCGCATCAAGATCTAAAAACTCCGAATCATTGGGATGCCTTTTAACTAAAGTTGACTCATCTCCAGTCCCATCATTATCAAGATTCATATTGCAAAGCAAAGATTTAATAGGGGACACATCAATCACTTTTAGATCCTCATCCTTATTATCATCAAAACTAGAAGAACACGCTTTCACAAAGCAATCTTTTTTAGCATGCATCCTAGCGGTTCTTTCTTTGCACTCATCAATGGAAATTCTCTTAGTTTTGAGAGAATCATTGATATAATGCTTAGGTGGAATAGATCTAAGTTTCAAAGAATAAACATCAAGAGAAATTCTATCCACGTTCCTAGCCAACTCATCAATCTTAGACAAATTTTCTTCAATCAAGGCTTTTGCGAACTAATAAATTCTTTAATATTAGATTCAAAATCAGAGGGCATCTTATTACAATTTCCATAAGAATTGTTGTAGGAATTACCATAATTATTAGAGGAATTACTAGGAAACGTCCTAGGATTAAAATTACCTCTATATGTGTTATTACCAAAAAATTTCCTACCAACAAAATTCAAATCCATAGATTCATTATTATTCTCAATCAAAGTAGACAAAGGCATATCATGAGGATCAGAAGAAACACTCTTATTAGCAAACAATTTCATAAGTTCATCCATCTTTCCACTCAAAATGTTGATTTCTTCTATAGCATGCACCTTTTTACTAGAAGATCTTTCAGTGTGCCATTGAGAATAATTAACCATAATATTATCTAGGATTTTAGTAGCTTCACCTAAGGTGATTTTCATAAAAGTGCCTCCCACGGCCGAATCTAAAAGATTTCTAGAAGCAAAATTCAATCCGGCATAAAAAATTGTATAATCACCAAAGATTCAAACCATGTGTAGGTGTATAATCATCCACAAATTCAAACCATGAGTAGGGATATTACGTATCATTAATTTCATCCTCTCCCAAGCTTGTGCAACATGTTCATGATCAAGTTGCTTAAAATTCATAATATCGTTTCTAAGGGAGATGATCTTAGCGGGAGGAAAATACTTAGAGATAAAAGCATCTTTGCACTTATTCCATGAATCGATACTATTTTTAGGCAAAGACGAAAACCAAGTTTTAGCACGATCTCTAAGCGAAAATGGGAATAACTTCAATTTAACAATATCATTATCCACATCTTCTTGCTTTTGCATATCACACAAATCAACAAAGTTGTTTAGATGGGTAGCGGCATCTTCACTAGGAAGGCCGGAAAATGGATCTTTCATGACGAGATTCAGCAAAGCGGCATTAATTTCAAAAGATTCAGCATCGGTAAGAGGAGCAATCGGAGTGCTAATGAAATCATTATTGTTGATATTGGAAAAATCACACAATTTAGTATTATCTTGAGCCATCGTGACAAACAATCCAACACACAAGCACACAAGAAGCAAGCGAAAAAGAGGAAAACTAGAAAAGAGAAGGAGAACGGAAAAAGAGGGCGAATAAAATGGCAAGGGTGAAGTGGGGGAGAGGAAAAAGAGAGGCAAATGGCAAATAATGAAATGCGAGGGATAAGAGTTTGCGATGGGTATTTGGTATGTCTTGACTTGTGCGTAGATCTCCCTGGCAACGGCGCCAGAAATCCTTCTTGCTACCTCTTGAGCACTGCGTTGGTTTTCCCTTGAAGAGGAAAGGGTGATGCAGCAAAGTAGCGTAAGTATTTCCCTCAGTTTTTGAGAACCAAGGTATCAATCCAGTAGGAGACTACACGCAAGTCCCTCGTACCTACACAAACAAATAAGAACCTCGCAACCAACGCGATAAAGGGAGATCTGATAGAGAATAATAATAAGATAAGTATTTTTGGTATTTTTATGATATAGATTGAAAAAAGATTGCAAATAAAATAGATTGGAAACTTATATGATGGAAAATAGACCCGGGGAGGGGCCATAGGTTTCAACTAGTGGCTTCTCTCAAGATAGCATAAGTATTACGGTGGGTGAACAAATTACTGTCAAGCAATTGATAGAAATGATAATTATGAGAATATCTAGGCATGATCATGTATATAGGATCACGTCCGCGACAAGTAGACCGAAATGATTCTGCATCTACTACTATTACTCCACACATCGACCGCTATCCAGCATGCATCTAGAGTATTAAGTTCATAAGAACAGAGTAACACATTAGGCAAGATGACATGATGTAGGGGATAAACTCAAGCAATATGATATAAACCCCATCTTTTTATCCTCGATGGCAACAATACATACGTGCCTTGCTGCCCCTGCTGTCACTGGGAAAGGACACCGCAAGATTGAACCCAAAGCTAAGCACTTCTCCCATTGCAAGAAAGATCAATCTAGTAGGCCAAACCAAACTGATAATTCGAAGAGACTTGCAAAGATAACCAATCATACATAAAAGATTTCAGAGAAGAATCAAATATTGTTCATAGATAAACTTGATCATAAACCCACAATTCATCGGATCTCGACAAACACACCGCAAAAAAGGTTACATCAAATAGATCTCTGAGTGAGTCCTGGATTAGGGGGTGTTCGGGTAGCCGGACTATACCTTCACCCGGACTCCTGGACTATGAAGATACAAGATTGAAGACTTCTTCCCGTGTCTGGATGGGACTTTCCTTAGCGTGGAAGGCAAGCTTGGCGATGCGGATATTCAAGATCTCCTACCATTGTAACCGACTCTGTGTAACCCTAACCCTATCCGGTGTCTATATAAACCGGAGGGTTGTAGTCCATAGGCAATCAACTCCATATACAACAATCATACCGTAGGCTAGCTTCTAGGGTTTAGCCTCCTTGATCTGGTGGTAGATCTACTCTTGTACTACCCATATCATCAATATTAATCAAGCAGGACGTAGGGTTTTACCTCCATCAAGAGGGCCCGAACCTGGGTAAAACATCGTGTTCCCTGCCTCCTGTTACCATCCGGCCTAGATGCACAGTTCGGGACCCCCTACCCGAGATCCGCCGGTTTTGACACCGACATTGGTGCTTTCATTGAGAGTTCCTCTGTGTCGTCGCCTTTAGGCCCGATGGCTCCTTTGATCATCAACAACGATGCGGTCCAGGGTGAGACTTTTCTCCCCGGACATATCTTCGTCTTCGGTGGCTTCGATCTGCGGGCCAATTCGCTCGGCCACCTGGAGCAGATCGAAAGCTATGCCCCTGGCCATCAAATCAGGTTTGGAAGCTTAAACTACACGACTGACATCCGCAGAGACTTGATCTTCGACGGGTTCGAGCCACGGCCAAGCGCGCCGCACTATCTCGAGGGGCATGATCTAGCTCTGCCCCCGGACAGTGTCCTGGAGGCCGCACACGCATCGATTCCGACCCCCAACTCGGAGCCTATTATGCCAATCGAGGATGAGAGGTTGGACGTCACCTCAGGGGCTGCGATCCCAAAAGCGATCGAGCCGAACGCCAGCCCCGCACTCTGCACGACCCGTGACTCCGAGGATCCGGACTCTCCCCGGACTCCGAACCCCCCGCGCCCCTGCCAATCGAATCCGATTGGGCGCCGATAATGGATTCACCGCCGCAGACATCTTCAGCATTCGCCTTTTGGACGACATCCTGAACTCTCTTAAGTCTCTCTCTCTATCAGGAGAGCCCTGGCCGGACTACGGTCAGCGAGGGTGGGATACGGACGATGAGGAAATTCAAAGCCCACCCACCACCCACTTTGTAGCCACTGTCGACGATCTAACCGACATGCTTGACTTCGCTCCAAAGACATCGACGGCATGGACGACGATGTAGGAGACGAACAGGAACCAGCACCTGTAGGGCGCTGGAAGGCCACCTCGTCATATGACATATATATGGTGGATACTCCAAAAGATGGAGATGGCGATGGAACAGTGGGGGATGACGCCCCCAAGAAACAGCCAAAGCGCCGGCGTCAGCGGCGCCGCTCTAAATCCCGCCAAAGCAAAAACGGTGATTCCGGCACGGGAGATAATACTACCCCGGATAGCGCCGAAGAACACCCACCTCAGCAAGATTCGGCACAGGAAGATGGAGAAGCCAGCCCTCATGAGAGAGCGGCAGACCGAGAGGTCGAGGATGATAACTATACGCCTCCCTCCGAAGACGAGGCAAGCCTCGATGACGACGAATTCGTCATACCATCAGACCCAGCCGAACAAGAGCGTTTTAAACGCAGGCTTTTATCCACGGCAAGCAGCCTCAAGAAAAAGCAGCAACAGCTTAGAGCTGCCCAAGATTTGCCAGCTGACAGATGGACTGAAGTCCTTGCGGCCGAAGAGTATGAACTCGAACGCCCCTCCAAGAGTTACCCGAAGCGCAGGCCGCTACCCTGATCAGAGGAGGAAGCACCTACATCACCAGCGCATGACATGGCAGACTGGCCACCTCGCGGCTGCGACAGAGAGGCCTCTCGGCCCTCCACCCAAGCCATGCCCCGACGCCGCTCAACTAAGGCACGGGAAAATGCGCCCGACCTGCGAGACATACTGGAGGATAAGGCAAGACAAACAAGATCGATCTACGGATCACGCAGGCGCCCTAAGGCATGTGACAATGATCTTCACTCCGGATACAACAAATCCGTCCGGGCCGAACGCAACAGACATAGCTCTTCCGAGCTGCGTCGTGATATAGCCCAGTACAGAGGCGCCGCACACCCGCTATGCTTCACGAATGAAGTAATGGATCATAAAATCCAGGAGGGTTTCAAACCCGTAAACATCGAATCATATGATGGCACAACAGATCCGGCGGTATGGATCGAGGATTATCTCCTTCACATCCACATGGCACGCGGCGATGATCTACACGCCATCAAATACCTCCCGCTCAAACTTAAAGGACCGGCCCGGCATTGGCTTAACAGCTTGCCAGCAGACTCAATCGGTTCTTGGGAGGACCTGGAAGCCGCATTCCTCGACAAATTCCAGGGCACTTATGTGCGACCGCCAGATGCCGATGACTTAAGCCACATAATTCAGCAGCCAGAGGAATCGGCCAGACAATTCTGGACACGGTTCTACAAAGAAACCAGAATAGTCGACTGTCCAGACGCAGAGGCCCTAGCCTTCAAGCATAACATCCGCGACGAGTGGCTTGCCGGCACCTGGACAGGAAAGCCGAAATCCATGGCAGCCCTCGACACTCATGACCGCTTTTCGCGGGAGAAGACAGCTGGCTAGCTCGCAGTAACAAACTTATCAAAGAACCCTGTAATAGTACCAAGGACAAAAGTGGCAGGACACGTCAGAATAAGCAAAAACGCCGCGTTAACAGCGACATCAATGAAGACACGGCAGTCAATGCCGGATTCAAAGGCTATAAATCCGGTCAGCGGAAAAAGCCATTCAAAAAGAATACTTAGGGCCCGTCCAGTTTGGACCGAATACTCGATCGCTTGTGCCAGATACATGGCACCCCCGAAAGGCCAGCCAATCACACAAACAGGGATTGTTGGGTGTTCAAGCAGGCAGGCAAGTTAAGGGCCGAAAAAAGAGACAAGGGGCTGCACATCGACGACGAGGAGCCCAAGCCGCCGAACAACAATGGACAGAAGGGCTTTCCCCCACAAGTGCAGACGGTGAACATGATATACGCAACCCACATTCCGAAGCTGGAGCGGAAGCGTGCGCTACGGGACGTATACGCGATGGAGCCAGTCGCCCCAAAGTTCAACCCATGGTCCTCCTGCCCGATCACTTTTGATCGAAGGGACCATCCCACTAGCATCCGTCATGGCGGCTTCGCCGCATTGGTTCTCGACCCAATCATCGACGGATTTCATCTCACAAGAGTCCTCATGGACGGCGGCAGTAGCCTGAACCTGCTTTATCAGGATACAGTGCGAAAAATGGGCATAGATCCCTAAAGGATTAAGCCCACAAGAACGACCTTTAAAGGCGTTATACCAGGTGTAGAAGCCAACTGTACAGGCTCAGTAACACTTGATGTGGTCTTCGGATCCCCGGACAACTTCCGAAGCGAAGAGTTAATCTTTGATATAGTCCCGTTTCGCAGTGGCTATCTCTCCCTGCTCGTACGAACCGCATTCGCAAAGTTCAATGTGGTGCCGCACTACGCATATCTCAAGCTCAAGATGCCAGGCCCTCGAGGAGTAATTACGGTCAATGGAAACACCGAACGCTCCCCCCGTACGGAGGAGCATACGGCGGCTCTCGCAGCGGAGGTACAAAGTAGCCTTCTTAGGCAATTCTCCAGTCCGGCCATTAAAAAGCCAGACACTGCCAAGCGCGCCCGGAGTAACCCACAGCAGGACCGCCTGGCACACTCTGAGCAAGCGTAGCAATGCGGCCCCAACCCCAGCTTTCGTGACATAGCGAAACCAGTACCTCGCGTACATAACTACGCCCTTGAAATACCATGGGCACAGGGGAAGGGGCACAATAACGGCACGCCCAAAATACGGCTTAAAACGTACTAGGGGCTGCCGGATTCTTTTTTTAATTTTTTCTTACTTTCAGGACTCCATACTTCGGACGACCTGTTCGTCAATTCGACTGCCGCACAAACGATGCAAGATCCAGGGAGGCAGACAAGCCATGCCGCATTATGGAACTCCCAGGTGGTCTCTATTACGAGCGGTATACCTGTTTTAAATACAATTCCGCGGCCTGCCCCTGGTCAGGACATACTGAATAGTCCAATATCTTTTGCTTACCGCACTATTTGTATTGTTCGGCTTTGATAAATAGCCTCTCTATAAAAAATGCTTAGCTTTTTGTCTATTTTTTGCATTATCCTCTTTTCACATATATGTATATTAAATGACATGATTCCACCCGTACACCATGGTACGGCAAACACGCCAGGGGCTTCAGTACCCCTCATAATGGTGTGAGAAGTCCGTACACTTTCACAAGTGCGGCACCCCGAACTTATAGCACTATATGCATCGGCTCCGAATCATGATTTGGGTCAATAGTTGGGTTTGCCCGGCTCCTATGTTTTGGTGCCTTACGTTCCGCTCTATCGGCTAAGGTAGCACTAGGAGAACCACTGCGATTGTGCCCCGGTTCAGCTGGGTTAAGCACCTCAGTGGAGAAAGCTAAAACTGACTGTCATGATGAGGCGAGAGACCGGTTGCTGTTCGAGAGGTTTTTCGAGTCCCTAAAGACTTATGCCGCTTCGAGCGAGGAGCTGGCTTTGTCCGGCCAAGGCGTGGATAGCGCCACGAACTCGGTCTTCCAAACTAGGGGCTTCGCCAAAATTTAAAATTATAGAGTTCTATGGCTAAGTGAGAGTGTTCAAGAATTATAGTCTGATTGCCTGGTTCGTTGTGCTGAGCGCCTCCCTCGAAGGACCCAACTATGGGAAAAAGAGCGCTCAGGTTTATCCCGAACACCCCAGCACTAGTGGCATGGGGGCAGAAGCCGACGACTGGCCATCTCTCAATTTTTTGATAAACGGCCGCACAGAAAGTAATATTTTAAATTCAATAAGCATTGCTTAGCGCATATGAACAAGTTTTCAGCGCACAGGATAAACATGAGCGAGTGCATTCAAAAGTCACATCCTTGGTACATTCATCCGCCACAAGGCGGGCACCTGCAAGAACATCCTTGTTGTAGTTCTCGGGCTTGCGATGCTCCTTCCCCGGCGGCGGCCCGTCCTTCACAAGCTTCTCACCATCCAGCTTACCCCAGTGCACCTTTGCACGGGCAAGGGCCCGACGGGCACCTTCGATGCAGACGGAGCGCTTGATGACCTCGAGCCTCGGACAGGCCTCCACTAGCCACCGCACCAGCCCGAAATAGCTCCCAGGCAGGGCCTCTCCGGGCCACAACCGAACTATGAAGCCCTTCATGGCCTGTTCGGCCACCTTGTGGAGCTCGACCAGCTGTTTCAGCTGTTCGCTCAAAGGCACAGGGTGTCCGGCCTCAGAATACTGAGACCAGAACACCTTCTCCATCGAGCTGCCCTCTTCAGCTCGGTAGAATGCGGCGGCATCGGATACGCTGCGAGGAAGATCTGCGAATGCCCCTGGAGAGCTCCGGATTTGGGTAAGTAACAAGTAGTTTACTTTTATATTTCTGCTTTGCATGAAGAATGCCTTACCCGCTGCTAGCTTCCTCATCTCCTCCAACTCTTGGAGGGCCTTTTGGGCTTCGGCCTTGGCAGACTTGGTAGTCTCAAGGGCCGTCGCGAGCTCGGATGCTTGCGCCTTTGAATCAAGCTCCAAACTCTCATGTTTTTTCATGAGAGCCTGAAGCTCTTGCTGCACCTCGCCGACCTGAGCCCCAAGTCTGTCTCGCTCGGTGCGCTCCGCGGCCGTTTTCTTTTCAGCCTCAGACAGCGCCTGCTTAAGGGTCGCCACCTCAGTCGTGGCCCCTACAATAAGCAGTACAATCCTGTTACTCTTTTTGCAATCAAGCCTTTTTATAGGCACTTTTTCTGTAAGGTATTTCTTACCTTCTTCCTCCTCGAGCCGCCGCTTGGCAAGGCCAAGCTCTTGCTCGGTCCGCTCGAGGTCCTGCTTCTGGACACCCACCTCCGCAGTTAGTGCGGCGGTGGATAGCAGCGAAGCCTGCATACGCATATTGACTCTTTTTCGTTAGACTCCTGCGATATTTAATAGATCCTCTATTCGGCTTTTCTTTCCGAACGCCAAACAGAGCATCAGGGGCTACTATCTATGCGGTAATATTTTTACATATTTTTTACCTCGAAGCCTGTTAGAAGGCTAGCGCAAATAAGCCTCGTGGTTCCGATAGGGAAACGTGTTCCCCTTGTGGGCGAAACGTAATCACTACCTCTTTTCTCCTTGTATTTTCTTCCACGGGCAACATGGAACGACAGGATATTCGTGCTGAAATTTAAACTTATTCAAGGTTCATTTGGCCTTTTTATACACTGATTGAGTTTCCTAGTCATTTAATGTCCATAATTGAAATCTAAACTACAAATACATGCTCCAGTTCACCAAAATGGCTAGAAAAATTATACATGTGTCCTTGGGTGCATGTTTAGGTCCCATAACAGGAATGGGAATGAATTACAACCGTACCGGTGTCATGGCTCGTCCTCAAACATTTCGAATCTCGGTTTTTATGTCCCCATAAATCCTAAACTCACCAGAAAGTCATCAAAGGTGGCATGGTGTCACGTCATGGCACATATATGTCGTGGTAAAAACATTGTCCAATTTGGGCCAAGCTTTATTACAAATCTCTTACAAAAACTGGAGCTTCTCTCAAAGAAGCCTCATGGTTCTGATAGGGAAACATGTCCCCCTTGTGGGAGAAACGTAATCACTGCCTCTTTTCGCCTTTTATTTTTCTTCTACGGGCAACATGGAACGACAGGATATCCATGCTGAAATTTAAACGATAATCGCTGCCTCTTCTCGCCTTGAACTTTGTTTTCTACAGGCAACATAGAATAGGAGGAGTGTCGGGCTGAAACTTGAAACTGTTCAGGGTTCGTTTGGCCATTGTGTGTGTGTATATATATTACTAATTACTAAGTTTTCTATGCATTTAATGTAGTCCATAATTCAAATTTGTACTACGACCACATGCTCCAGTGAAGCAAAATGGGTGGGAAATCGTACATGTGTCATTGGGTGCATGTTTAGGTCTCGTTTAAGGAATGAGAATGAATTACAAACTTGTCATCATCCTAAAACATTGAGAATCTCGGTTTTTAAATCCCAGTAAATCAAAAAGTCACCCAAAAAACAAGAAACTTGGCATGGTTTCATGACATGGCACATATATGCCATGGTAAAAAATAATCGTCCAGTTTGAGAAGAGGCGCACACGTTAGTAGCCGAAGAAGTCCTTTTTGAAACAAAAAGCTGACACGTTAATATCGCAAATGATTTTATTATATTTACCATGTCGAAATTTAACCATACTCGGTGGCGTGCGAGCAACTGTTTGATTAGACGGGACAAGCGCGAGAAGTCCGCCGTGCAGGCTCGACGGGACGCGTGCGAGCAGTCCGTCGCGCATGCTCGACGGGATGCGTGCATCCTGTTCACCTCGCAGGCCCGACGGGACACGTGCAAGCAGCAAGGGTGCCCATGCTCATCGGGAAGCGAGCTCTTTGACCTCCATGCACCAGCCGCCGCCCGCCTCGCTCATAACTTCTCAATTAATGGGTTAATTAAAGCACCTGGACGGAGGGTGTTTGCTTGTGATCCCATGGCAGCATTTGCTTTGTTTGTGTTTTCAACTCGTATTCCGCCCTAATTTAAATTGCCACATAGGGCAATGGATAATACAGCCACAAATAAAATGGCAACGGATAAAACAACGACAAATTTACAATGGCACAGATAATAATTGTCTTACATATTCCGGATAATGTAAAATGCCACATGCGGCAAAGCCCGGAAGACACGGGGGCAAGAGAAGAAGGAAATTGTAGACAACGATCTGGGTCGCTACTGTCTCTACTCGTTGATGGATCGCCCGGCGGCGAAATCCTCCAGCTCCTTCTCCAATTCCTCACGACTTTGCTTTAAAGCAGCCACGGATTCCTCCACCTCCTGCTCGCGCTTGATCCGGAGGTTCCTCAAGGCACCCATCAGTTCCTCGATGACCGCTTTCAGCGTCATCTCCGAGGCACTGCTCTGCTCATGCAGCATCTTCCAGCCGGCGGCCTCCTCCTCCTTCTTGGCGACCAACTTGAGGAGCTTTGCATTGTCACCCATGAGTTGCTCGACAAGGCCGATCGCCTTGTCAACCGAGGCATCGCTGATCTTGAGCGGCTTCATCAAGCCGTCGACCAGCTCCTGCTGCGTAGTGATGCCAGCGAGAATGTCGTCGTTGCCGGTGAAGGACTTCACGAACGCCGGCTCGTCGCGATGGCCAATGTCGCGAATGCGCTTGTGAGAGCCCTCGCGTTCCCGTGAGAGCTCGTTCGAGGGCTCTGCGGCATGCCAGGACATCTCTGCTGCGGCTGCGGCTTCGCGACGGGACCTCTCTAGTGCTTCCGCGGCCTTGGTCTTTGTTGCCTGGTTATATGTCCACCCTAAAATCCTCCTACAGGTCATGGCGGAACGACTTGACAGAAAAAACCAGTTTTGTGGGTGATGAGGAGAGGAACTGTGAAGTAATTTTTGAATGGGTAGTTTTTATAGCCCGGTGCTAAGTTGTAACACCCTCGATGCGGCTATATCTCCCACGTGTCGAAGCACGACTTAGAGGCATAAGCGCATTGAAAGCAATGTCGCAAGTGAGGTAATCTTCACACAACCCATGTAATACAATAGGGGAAAAGATACATAGTTGGCTTACAATCGCCACTTCACACAATTACATGAATAAAGCATTACATCATCCAGATACAAACAAGGTCCGACTACGGAACAAAAATAAAAGAAGAACCCCAAGTGCGACAAAGGTCCCCGATCGACCCCAACTGGGCTCCACTACTGATCACATAGAACGAAACAACACAAAGGACAAGATCTTCATCGAGCTCCTCCTGAGCTGGGTTGCGTCATCTACACGGACTCATTCTTCTTCCTTGCGGGATCTCAGGCAAGATGACCATACCCTCGAAATCACTTCTATCTTTGCTTGCTAGTTGCTCGCTCTTTTGCTATGCCTATGCTGCGATACCTACCACTTGCTTATCATGCCTCCCATATTGTTGAACCAAGCCTCTAACCCACCTTGTCCTAGCAAACCGTTGTTTGGCTATGTTACCGCTTTGCTCAGCCCCTCTTATAGCGTTGTTAGTTGCAGGTGAAGATTGAAGTTTGTTCCTTGTTGGAATGGAGATGTTGTTCCTTGTTGGAACATACTTGTTGGGATATCACAATATATCTTATTTAATTAATGCATCTATATACTTGGTAAAGGGTGGAAGGCTCGGCCTTATGCCTGGTGTTTTGTTCCACTCTTGCCGCCCTAGTTTCCGTCATATCGGTGTTATGTTCCCGGATTTTGCGTTCCTTACGCGGTTGGGTATAATGGGAACCCCTTGACAGTTCGCCTTGAGTAAAGCTCTTCCAGCAATGCCCAACATTGGTTTTACCATTCGCCACCTAGCCTTTTTTCCTTGGGTTCACGGACTCAAGGGTCATCATTATTTTACCCCCCCGCCAGTGCTCCTCTGAGTGTTGGTCCAACCTGTCAGCTGCCGGTGACCACCAGGGGCAACTCTGGGCTGGCCTACCCGTACCTAGGACAATCTGAGTGTGCCCTGAGAAAGAGATATGTGCAGCTCCTATCGGGATTTGTCGGCACATTCGGGCGGTGTTGCTGGTTTAGTTTTACCCTGTCGAAATGTCTTGTTGTACCGGGATACCGAGTCTGATCGGAATGTCTCGGGAGGAGGTCTATTCCTTCGTTGACCGTGAGAGCTTGTGATGGGCTAAGTTGGGACTCCCCTGCAGGGATTTGAACTTTCGAAAGCCGTGCCCGCGGTTATGGGCAGATGGGAATTTGTTAATGTCCGTTGTAGATAACTTGAACCTTAACTTAATTAAAATGAATCAACTGCGTGTGTAACCGTGATGGTCTCTTCTCCGGCGGAGTCCGGGAAGTGAACACGGTGTTGGAGTTATGCTTGACGTAGGTTGTTTAGGATCACTTCTTGATCATACTTTTATCGACCGTGCTTTGCCTTCTCTTCTCGCTCTCATTTGCGTATGTTAGCCACCATATATGCTAGTCGCTTGCTGCAGCTCCACCTCATACCTTTACCTTACCCATAAGCTTAAATAGTCTTGATCGCGAGGGCGCGAGATTGCTGAGTCGCTGTGGCTCACAGATACTTCCAAACCAGCTTGCGGGTGCCGATGAGTCCGTGCAGATGACGCAACCCAGCTCAGGAGGAGCTCGATGAAGATCTTGTCCTTTGTGTTGTTTCGTTCTATGTGATCAGTAGTGGAGCCCAGTTGGGGTCGATCGGGGACCTTTGTCGCACTTGGGGTTCTTCTTTTATTTTGGTTCCGTAGTCGGACCTTGTTTGTATCTGGATGATGTAATGCTTTATTCATGTAATTGTGTGAAGTGGCGATTGTAAGCCAACTATGTATCTTTTCCCCTATTGTATTACATGGGTTGTGAAGATTACCTCACTTGCGACATTGCTTTCAATGCGGGTTATGCCTCTAAGTCGTGCTTCGACACGTGGGAGATATAGCCGCATCGAGGGCGTTGACAAGTTGGTATTAGAGCCTTCCCCGACCTTAGGAGCCCCCACTGCTTGATCGAATTAGCTGACGTTGTTGAGTCTAGAAAAATGTTTTGAGTCATTTAGGAATTATATATCGGAGAGTTTAGGAATTCTTTTTACTCCCCAGTCTCCTCATCGCTCTGGTAAGGCATCCTGACGTAGAGTTTTGACTCTTCCCCTCTCAAATTTCACTAAATTTTTTTTTAGGATCACAGCGGTATCTTGGAATCATTCCGATGGTTTGTGACGAGAACATTGTCTTGGTGGCCTCCTGTCAGGGTTTGTGCAAGGTGTCCCGGGATGAGCTCCGAGTGTTGTCGTCATAATTTTTTGCAGAGTCTGGAATACCTGAGTTTAGTACGCCGACATCGAAAATCTCTTTTATGGCTTCGTTGGTGAGATAACCTCGACGCCCCCGTACTGGGGCGGGAGTTCGGGAGTATTGCCATAACTTGTATAAAGATGGCTTTGCGAAGGTTGAGGTAGATGGATTTCGAAGGTTTCTTGGTTATGTGTTGAAGGATGGATACAGCTGGATGTAGGATTTGCTAGTTTGGGTGAGATATTATGCTTCCCCTGTATCCCCAACACCTGATTGCATAACCGGAATTTCGGGAGTTTATAAGTGGGAATTCAAGTAGCTCTTAGGATATCTTTCCGACAGATGTATGATATGAAATTGGGGTTCGACGTCTAGTGGTCCGCCTATTCACGGTCGGTTTTACAGTGGTCTCGTTGTGTCTTAAAGAGTCCTTGGCTATGCCGACTCGGGGACGCTTCGTATGTCATGTGCACTGCCTTGTACATGATGGTGCTGTACGAT
>NC_053027.1:506399874-506482467 GCF_003073215.2 Triticum urartu | reverse complement strand
TATATATTCACACATGCGTCGGTTTGAAACACTATGATAAATTCTTCAAATATACGAATTCGCTTTTTATAATGAAGTATATATGATCTCTATTCGTCTTCTACACCCATGGTGTGTGTAGGCCCCCCAGCTCCTTCTTTACGGCACACATCGATCGATATGCTTCTCTAGCCAGGTGTGCCTAGCACAAACACAAGCTTCCCCTCTTCTCTTGTCACCGTCCATGCCTCACTCCCACCACTCTTTTCATCGTTCTCGTACTTGCACACTCCTCCCCCTCGATATAGTATGCCTCTCGTACCACCTCCTACATGCATCCCTCTCTCTCTATCCTTCTCCTCGTGCCTCATTTGCTTCTAACACACACATGCATGTATACCGATCGATCTCCCAACATATACCTTGATCGGCTTTAACTCCCCCCCATCGATCGACGTACCTCACAAGTTATGTCTCTCCATTCTCTAACAAAGGGCGATTGATCTTCCTATGTAGTTACGTCTGCTTACCACAGCCACATCGTCCCCCCCTCATCATTCGTGCATGCCTCCTGACCCGTCTCTCACACACACGTGCACAGACAACAAGCAGCCATCTCCTCTCTTATTGATATTGCGGGCGTGCCCTCCGTTTGTCTAGCAAGCCTATCCCACCATTTGTTAGAAGCAACTCCACTACCACCCCCTCCAACACTCTAGCTCTGTCTCTCTCCCAACCTTATTCCTCTCCTGCACATATGCATGGATGCCAATCGATCTCCCTTAATACATGAGGCAGGTCGATCTCCTTAATACATGAGGTAGGCCTCTCTCCTCCTCCACACATATACCAGCCATTGTACCTCTACAGTTAATTGGGCCTCCCTCTTCCCCCACCACACACCGATAGTCGAGCGCTACAGGTAGGTATCCATGCCACATAGACAAACTGTACATGTCCCATCTCACGTTCTAGTAGGCTAGCCACTCTATATCTTTGACGTGGGCACACACAAATTCGATGGCACTCTTTATAGATCGCGCGCGTGCACACACACACACATCATCCCTCTCTTCGATTCTATGGACACCTCAAGATGCATTTGTATGAGTAGTTTATCTTGTGAGAGAAAAGGTTGAATGAGGGAAGGCCTTATTTGCGAACGTGGAGAGACGTGTTGGTATATTTTTGCAAAATTGCCATAGTTTCTTTCCTATCCGTTAGATATAAATCCGACGGCCTATATTGCAGGATGGCACGCACACCATCATCACCAACTCTGTTTTCTACTCCCTCCGTCTGAAAATACTTGTCATCAAAATGGATAAAAAGAGATGTATCTAAAACTAAAATACGTCTAGATACATTTCCTTTTATCCATTTTGATGACAAGTATTTCCGGACGGAGGGAGTATTTGTCTTTTTAGAGATTTCAACAAGTGACTATCACCGGACCTTACCAACATACTCAAAAAAGTAGTCCATAATTTTGATGTTACCCTCTTTTCTTGGCGGTGCAGTGCCATCTGGATGCCTCATAAATAAATAAAGTACTACATGATACTAATATATGATACATGGCACAGGAGTACTAAGTATTATTAATACAGTTTTGCTAGAACTCATCTAGATGAGATATAATTTGGTCTCATTCATCTTTTATAGCCATTGGATGTGATGCTATATAAGATGTGTGTGTGCTAACGTGGGTCGTATTTGTTCTTGTGCAACGAACTGACCACTTCATGTCATGTTTGATAGTTTCAAGTCATTAAAAGCATACAAGCCCCACATCTCTTCTTGGTTGATTCCTCTATTTATGTCAAAAAATAAGAAACAACGTGAGAGTTAATGTACCACGCCTATGTGTTTACTATTTGGTTTTTGTAAGATGACTTAATACTCACCTAGACGGAGGGAGTATTCGATTTGACAGCGGGTGGCGCAGTTCCCGATACGGCTTTAATGCAGACGAGGGAGGGAGTAGCGGTTCCCTATATGTTGAACGGCCAATGCATCCTCCTTCAATTAATGCATGAGGGAAGTAATGGGAGGAGGTCCGGAAAAGAGGCTGCACGATGTGAATGCAATGCAGTTTGCCCTCATTGCCCTCATATAAAGGCGCCCCTCCATTCCAATGCATCTACCACATCGTACGCACCTAAGCATTTGCCTAAGCATCTACACTAAGCGCAAAAGAGCTCACTCTAGATCCATGGCGGTGATGCGCGTGAGCGGCTAGCGGCTGCGCCAGATGGTCCATGACGCCAGCCTGCGGCATGGCGCCGAGGATTGTCTCCAGATGGTGTTCGAGACCGGCTGGTGGATGGCCGCTGTCGATGCCAACTATGACTCTCAGTTGGACCAGATGATCGTTGCCACCAGCAACAAGTTCACCATCCTCAAGAAGCTCGCGGACGACATCGCCGTACTCCTCTAGCCCGCGCGCCCGGGCTCCTCATTGCCTGCCACCCTAATCGGCCTCCATGGCCGGAGACTCTTTCAAGCACTAGTGGCCCTGCGACTGCCCGCCGACGCCACAAAGAATGTCCACCTGGAGGTCGCGCTCGCCGCGAGGCGCCTCGCCCTGCAAGAATTCGTCGACCTACACATCCACGTGTACGAGGAAATCGTGTACATAGGTATCTACAAGGCCAGTGAGGACGCTACGACTTTGGCCTTCCTCAACCGGCTGGAAGCCTGGGATGCCTTTGCTGAGAAGCACCTCGACCTCGCCACAAAAGCCGCCGCTCCTTAGCCGCCGGTCGGTGGCCCGACGCACTAAGTTGAGGAGGAGGAGGTCGTACGTTCGTGGATCCATCTTTCTTCTTGCCTTCTGTAACCACCACTGCGATCACATCATCGTGGCCTTAATTCTTATTGTGTTGTTGCATTCTCGTTCCAGTCAATACCGACATCTGCGATCCCTTTGCTTAATTATATGCATCACTGTAACTAGTACTCCATTCGTCAATTTATAAGTTCTGCTTACCTTTTCCATCAACTTCGTGCAACGCGCGGGCATCTTGCTAGAAACACTAGAATATGTCTATATAATCCGTATGTGATAGTCCATTTGAAATCTCAAAAAAGACAAATATTTAGGTACGGAGGGAGTAATATATTAGGAGTATATCAAAACAATAGTGATTTATTTCAAATTTGTGAACAAATACTACTATTCTACTACTTTGGATCCGTCGCAACGCACGGGCACATTGCTGGTAAAAGGAAAAGGCCTGCCGCGTTCGCATCGTACCCCCACATGCCCGGGAATCGGGAGTACAACACGGCCCGTCCGACACGACACATAGCTTAGGGAAGGCGTGTTGCCTAGCATTTTCACTTTCATGTGGGACCGCCGTTGGGCAAATCGACACCCCGCCCGCCACCGGGTTGGAAAACAGAAACGAGGGGAAGATCTAGCTGTAGCACAGAAGCCAAGCAATTTGGTGTCAGACGGGGCTCGTTGATAGAGTAGGAGCATTCCGTACTAGTACTACTCCTACTAGTACCAAGTTTGTACTCCTAATACTATATTACTAGTACTACCACTATACAACTAGTAGGTACGTGCACGGCACAACATCGTAGGAACAAAAAATGGGAAGATCTTGTTTTGGGTGATTTATCTTTTTTTTCAATCAACGTAGTATGAATAATATGATGTGGGGGGCACCCATGAAGCTTATGTGGCTTGGTTGCATGGCTATGGAAGGTTAGAGAAAAATAAATAGATAATGTGTTTAGAGTGCACTCCACTAAATAGATATAATTTGGATCCATTGCAACGGACCGGCACATCTATATCTATACCCCCTATATAGTGTGTGAAAAACTTTGAAAGTTGGTCGTTGGATGAAGCCAATCCGACGGTACAAAGATGGCAAATCCGAGCACTACTGGCCGTTGGTTATCATCCACCAGATTCTGCCACATGTATAATCTAGAAGACTCCATGGTTGAACTTAATTCTTGACTAACTTTGCCACAACTAAGCTTAGGCAAAGTTATTAGTTCTTCAAAATGAGAGCCACAAGTTGGCAAGCCTAAGGGAATCTTGCCACATTTTTTGTGTGTATGTCATGTGGGGCCTTAGTGTGGCTTGAACCAAACACTCACCTAAGTTAATCAAACTTGCCTAACCTTACATTCCACCAGATTTTGCCACATGTTAGAATCCAGAAAGCTCCACATGTAGAAGCATAATGCACAAACCACTAGAATCTCATGCGTGCAATGCACGTGTACCTTACTAGTACTAGTTGGTAGTAGTAAGAAACAAATTCCAGTTTTGGCACGAGCTCGTACTGCGGGAGCACCACAAGGCCTGCCGCAGGAGTTACATTTCCCTCTCAGGGCCTACGAGACCGAACTTCAGTGGCTTAGTGCCTGGCCTATGAGTCAATGACATGTAGACCTTAAGTGCAGCTGGCCCACATGTCATTCTCATGGTGGTGGCGTGGTTCATGACTCACTCGTTCGAGATGAACCGGCCGGTGGTGGCGTGGCCGTGGCGAGGGTGCTACAGCTGGGCGTCGGGGCGTTACGAGGCGTAGATGGCCACACCGACGGGTACTACCTGTAGTACATAAGTACTCCAGCTGAGGATTGATGCCCGGGACGAAATGTGTCACAGCCGCTGGATGAAAATTCGATGGTGCGGGAGTACGAATTGGAGCATAGCAGCGGAGCAGGCAAACCGCGTCCAATCGGGTGTGTCAGTGGTAGAAAGTTGATGGTCACCGCAGTTCAGCTGGCCTGCATGTCATGCACACAAAGGAAGAGGAGCGGTGGGGCCGAGAGGGATGAGGGGCACGTCGGGAGGATGAGGATCCCCTGACGCGAACAATCCTACCATTCTGTCACTGACATGTGGGACCCATAAGCGTGGGTCCCATCTGTCAGTGAAGGAAAGGCAGGGCAAGGTAGTGATAGGATTAGATGGCTAGTCTAACTGAAGTAGTAGATGATTATTTAAAGAGGTTTGGAGAATTAGGATTAGATGGCTAGTCTAACTGAAGTAGTAGATGATTATTTAAAGAGGTTAAAACAATGTGAACGCAGTGGGGTTTGGATGCAAATGAAGACGAAGGGGAGGTGAAGAAGCCGAGGAGAATCGGTTCCCGATGGAGAAGTAAATGGGAGAAGTGGCATGCAGGCAGTTGATTAGATGGCTAGGTAGACTAAACGAAAAGGCTATGCGGGTAGACTGATGAGTCGTACCTGTTCGTGTATGTGCCCATCCTTCCTGATAGGTGGGACCTATGCAAACAGATAAAAAATGTGTCGTAGTTTTTTTTGAGCGCGTGAGTGGGAGACACAACATTCTCTGGTTAAGGAATACTCCCTCCGTTTAGGTGAGTATAAGTCACCTTATGAAAATCAGGTTTTCCCAAAATCTTTAGGCGTGGAGCATTAACTTCCTGCTCGATTCCCTCCCAACCTCGTTAGCCAGCATTCTCTTCCTCTGCTGTTGTGTTCTACCTTCCCATTTTTCCTCTTCTCAAGTGTGGAACGATCTGCATGCCGTCCTTGATGCACCAGAACGACCACTGCATGCATCGCGGCAGGGCGTTGATTGGGCATGCACGAGAATTTAGTTCTACTTGCAATATGGATGATACCTCAACGATGAAGTGAACAGGCATGCTAGCACGGGAGACCTATTTCCTCTATACAATACTGGAGTACTCATGTTCCTACTACTAGTAGTAGTAGTACAACTGTGGTACACTTGATGGTCAAAATACTATTCATCCGGTCCTCACAGTGAAGTGACAACACCCTACCCCTGACACTAGTCCAGGCGGCGTGTTCGGGTTACCAAAGTCAGCCTCACGCTATGCACCGTGCAGTCTGTCACTACCGCTATACAGCACATTGGCGCCTCGCCTCGTCTCCCTCTCCACTCCCATAGCACCACTCCATCTCCTTCTCCTTCTCCGTCTCCATCTCACTATGCCCCCGTGTACCGTTGCCTCACTCGCCTCCCCTAGTACCATTATTCCCTCGCTAGCCACTCCAGCACCGACATCCTTCTCCCCCGTAAATCAAGCCCCCTTCCAAACTCCACCATGGCCGAACGTGAAACGCGCAGCATCCATATGAGCCGCAATTGGAGCAATCTCCCCATTGACATCCTCGACCTCTGTTGTTCATGTATGGATATGTTGAGTGCCCTGCGGCTGGCTGCATGCTCGAGGGACATGCACACGGCCATCGTCGAAGCGAGGCCTAAGCTTTTCAAGACACCCTGCTTGCTGCTATCTGGTCTTGCGAGATTGGCTCACCATGATACGGAGGCGTGCATGATGCCCCGCGACTTCGATCCGATCTCCATTAGCCGAAACTTCTTTGCAGGTATGTAGTGGGTCGCCATATGTCATTTCCCTCAACATCGATCCGATCACCATCGCCCGAAACTTCTTGGCAGGTATGTACTGGGTCGGCATGAACTCCCACTGGATGACTGCCTTCAGAGAAGACGGTAAAAAGTTGGTGCTCGTGAACTTCCAGACCTCCCATGAGATTATCCTTCCTCTGTTGGATTATATAGAGTATTACCATTGCGGTCCAAGTCATCTAGATTACTACGTCAGTTGGACGGACCTTGTTTTGTAGAAGATTGTAGAAACATGCACCACACTATTGGTTTCATCTAACCAAACATTAGGGAAGTAAATGTGCATATGGAGAACTCTATATTTGGAAGTAGTGAAATCCTGCAATGCTTACCATGTGTACATACCTATATTCGCCCTTCAGCAATCAATGGCTAGAATAATATCCTCACAAAAAATTTGCCCACAGAACACGAGTATATGACAATGCATGGTCTGTTAGTTACCTTGAAGAATTTGTTTGTGAGGACAGAACATGATTACATAACATGCATGACATGGTAGTTTCCTGTGAAGAATCATTGCGAGATAACATGAGTATAACCATGCATGGAACTTCTATATTTTCGAACCCAGTACACATTTCCCTGTATTTTCCTCCCAGTTCCAACAGGGACATATCAATGTTGTTTCTTGCATTATCCTACTCATACTCTGAACAATGTTGATCTTACATTAACAATGCCTGTCCTTTTTGATATGATGTAGTGTCCCTACAGTTACTGCCCTTTGTAATCACACCACCTTTGCCAAAAACAGGGAAGCACAACTGGTTCCTCGCTCGATCAGACGACGGCAAAACGCTGATGATCATTCGGACACATGAGCCGGAAAAGTTATATTGCAAAAACCCCACTGTATACAAGCACCGTGTAATACGTGAGTATCCGGATAGTGGCTGTTACGTCTATGAGCAGGATACTACCTTATTGGGGCCTTTAGGATTTTTTTAGTTGGAGGCGGGTAAACAGCCTTGGTTCACACTCTCTGTTTCTCGGACTCAATTATCCAATTAACCAGGAGATCACCGTTGGCAAGGACCTTGATGGCAGAGAGGCTCTGTTTGCTATGGAAAACTGTGTCTACACGGTGAGCCCTAGGAGTTCGGGAGCAAACTCCCCTGATTGTCAATGATACAGCCTACAGCCAAAATAAGGTGAGAATGACAAAGGCATCCGTATTAACTTTGATCCTTGGATGTCTCAATTACGACAGGCAATGATGTGGTTCAAGCCTTCAGGTTGATAGGTAATTGGGTTGTTGCATCGAAAGGGTGGAGTACTGGTGTCTCCGGATCACCGGTCGCTGAAGCGGGCTGCAAATTATGATGGTGTTGGATCATCTCTTCGAATGACTTTGTTGTCGTTGCTGCTGGTTCTGGATGGGTAGTTCTTTCTTTTGTTATGCATATTCCTTGTCATTTGGTCATCCTCGTCTATGTCACTCTTACTATGTAATAGTTGCTTCTGTTTAGAATGTCATTCTCGTCTGGATCACGAGAGTTAGAGCGCTGCAGATGGGTGCGTTTTGGTGGTGTAGCAAGACTTCTTATGAACTATCATGTCTTGCTGTTTATGTTAGTAGTAGTCACTAGTCAGTGTTTGAATGTTGTATATATCGTTGTTTCGAACTGTTTATTGTCTCGAACTACAGGTGGGCTAAATGAGGGCATCACCATTCTCCAGTGTTCAGAGTACATCTCCTTTTTTCAAGTTATATAATTTGAGCTCAGTGTCTTTTCGATGATGTATATTTGTTTGGGCCAGTGAGGTGTCATTGAATATGGGCCGAGTAGTAACGCAATGCCAAACAGGTCAATTATGACTCTCGGGACGGGCTCTCAAAAGATCCTAAAAAAAGGCTGGGCTCTCCAAAAAAAAGAAAGAATAAGGACTCTTAGGCCGACATATGGGCGACACCGGTGTTTTCGTGCGCTTGCGCGCCGAGAGCATATTTGCGCGTCGAAGTCTGTCCACCACCGGCTGATTTCTTCATCAGGTTCTAGACAACTTTCAACTGTAGTCATGTGTTCGAATCTTCCCGGCGTTTGTTCTACGATGGCGCGCTGGTGAGCTTTGATCGGTGGCACCCAGGATGGGGCTCGGTGCCCTATGAGCTCGAGTTTTTAACAAAGCTTACCTTCCATGACATGCCTCGACGTGCTTGGAACAGCGAGTCCATGAACGAGCTTATCAACGACTTTGGAGGTGAGCTCGTAAGTATGTTTGTTCCTCCAGACAACTGGGCTCTGATGGTTATGGCATGGATGAAGAAGCCATCGACCATACCGAAGGTGATTGGTGTTGAGATACCGGTGCAGGAACCGGGGTTGTACTATTCGTCGCCACCAAGGCCGCCGCGAACCACGTTAGGGATGTACCTGTATCGAGTGTTCGTGCATGTCGAAGAAGTGGTCAATCCATCAATTCTGGTGCCAGGGTCCATCGACGACGTCCATTACAGGAGTCAATGTCAGACTTCCCCCGTGTTGCTCGGAACGATGGATGGCACAGGGCCTACTCCATCGCGCGGCGGAGGCCACTTCTTCTTTGGGAGAAGAGGCAGGGCTGGCTGCCTGGATGTGCTCTAATTTTAGGTAACAACTGAATCTTGTTAGATACTAGTTAAATCCGAGCTATGGGTGTGAAGCACTGATATGCCAGTACATTTGATTGTGACATGTTCTAATTTTGTACCTGAACTTTTTTTAGAAAGGGTTGTACGTCAACTTAATGTGCTAGCAGAACTTATTGTGTTGTGTGTCTGTTTTCTTTGCACAACATTCAAGATATTTCCCCGTCATCGATAAAGATGATGAACCGTTATGTACGACTTCATTGGTTTCAACATAGCCCTTCGCGTAGAGATCCACTGCTTCCATCCTGATTGTACCACTTGCGTGAAATTTTTGTATGCAAGTTCAGTGTGCTATGATGTTCTATATGATTGTGTCAACTATATAAGTTTTTACTGAGCATCAGCAATGCATATGGCTGAAAGATGTATTTACGAGCATCGACCGATGGGTCTCTCTGTCTATCGCTCTCTCTCTCTCACACACACATGCACAAGTGGGACCCGTGGAATTATTTATTTGCTCGTGACAACTTTTAATTAGGTTCCACTGTAATCTAACTTTTTTCTTAAGTTATTAATTGAGCTCAGTGACTTCAAAAAGTTGTACAGAAGCCTTGTTTGGGTCTTTCCGGCGTCACTAAATGCGGGCTGAGTAACCATGTTAGGTTGTACTGTACTACACAGGCCTTTTTTTCAACATCAGCAATGCCACTGGGCCGACATTTGTACACAATATCCGGGTCAACTTGTTATTCTCCGCCCCGCTGGGCTGGAAACTTTCCTAGGAGGTATGCATTAGGCTTAACAAGAAAATGGACTCTAAGAAATAATAAGTGGGATGTAATTATAATAACTGGACAGTTACTATGCACCAAACACATAATTAGTTTGAAAAATATATTATTTTTGGAATTTGAAAATTTTAATTTCATTACTTGTTGCGTGCGCAATATTTCATTGGATTTTAACGTAATACAACTTTATTTTGAAATTATATTTAACCTGACTAGAAATTTTGGATAAAAATATTTCGGATCCCATCAAAATGTGGGAATTTTTTTGAATTCTGTTTTGAGCGGTTGTTTGAAATTATTAATCGTTGTCCTAGCTAGAAGTTGGGCTGTACTTTTAACAAACTGTAAATGGGCTGTAGTAAATTCCATTAGAATTAAAAAATGGGTTGTACATTCTTACAAATCGCAAATGGGCTTTATGTTCTCTGCCAAATCCAAGCTGTGGGCCTACTAAGTTGACGCGTACCGAGGGCTTTGTCAACTTAGTCGATATAAACAATTCTAGCTGCAGTGATTGTACGATGTCCATCCAACGGCCATAGTGCTTCTTCAACCTCTGTTCTTCTTGCTCCAGCCGCCCAAAGCAGCGCCGGTCGTGTCGCGTGCTCCTGCCTCCCGTGGCCGGCTGTGATGCCGCGGAGGCCTCACCGCCCCGTACTACTCCCACCGCTGGCCAGGCCATCCCTCTACTCACCCACACCCCCTGTTATTCTGCGGCGACAGCAGCCTCACACCGCAGCCAAACCAGTGAACCCTCATACTCCTCTCCGCGCGGGCTTCCGCTGCTGCGTCTTCCCCGGCTCCGTGTCGTCCCCTTCCTAGGCCTCGCAGTTGTCCAGACCACCGCCCTGGTGCTCTCGGCGTGGCGTGGTCAACGTGCTCAACGACCGACTTCCATTGGAAGAGTGTTGTACGTGGAGAGGCTGACAGCTGGGTCCAGGCAGCCGCAAGGAAGTGCCTCCTTATTACGCGTAAAATAATTATTCCTCCACCTGACAGCAGGGACCCACCGGACGGGCCAGCGTATTTCACAAAAAAAACGTTCCCCCCGCTGTCAGCTCGGACCCATCGGAAGTGCCTCCTTATTACGCACAAAAAAAATGAATACTCCCCCTGCTAGCTAGGACCCACCATGGTGGGAGGCTGACTTGTGGGCCTACTAAGTTGACTGGGACGGGGGCCTTTATCAACTTTAGTCAATATGAATGATTCTAGCTCCAGTGACTGTATGAAGTCCATCCAACGGCCGTAGTGCTTCTTCAACCTCTGGTCTTCTTGCTCCAGCTGCCCAAAGCAGCGCCGGTCGTGCCGCATGCTCCTGCCTCCCGCGGCAGGCTGTGCTGCCGCGGAGGCCTCACCGCCCCCTACTATTCCCACCGCTGGCCAGGCCCTACGGCGACGGCAGCCTCACACCGCAGCCGAACCAATGAACCCTCGTACTCCTCTCTGCGCGGGCTTCCACTGCCGCGTCTTCCCCGGCTCCCCGTCGTCCCCTTCCTAGGCCTCGCCGTCGTCCACCGCCCTGGTGCTCTCGGCGCGGCATGGTCAACATGGTCAAGGAATGACTTCCATCGGACGTGGACTGTACGTGGAGAGGCTGACAGCTGGGTCCACGGCCGCAGCAAGGAAGTGCCTCCTTATTATGCGGAAAATAATGATTCCTCCACCTGACAGCTGGGACCCACCAGACGGGCCACTGTATTTCGCAAAAAAAAGTTTCCCCCTGACTACTGGGACCCACCAGCTACATCTTCGCACACAAGGAAGTGCGACCGGGCAAAAAAAACGATTCACCCCCCTGTCTGCTGGGACCGACCGGCTACATCTTCGCAGGCAAGGAAGTGCCTGACAGTCGGGACCCACCTGGTCGAAGCATACATAGCGTTGTCATTCTGGTCGCGAACGTGTACGCACATATATACTGGTGGATGTAGAGGCGTGCACGTCGTAGTAGAGGCGCGTACGTGTTGTAGTAGAGGTGCGCACGTAGCATGTCCACGTACGTACAACGACCAGGGTGCAAGGAAGAAAATACGGCCACGTATGTGTACATACGGGCGGGGTCTCGAACGCCTACTCGCGCATACGTATGACCAGGGCTCATGTACATGGCTGGGTCGGAACGGAGAAACAGCGTCATCATCGTGTTCATGGGGAAGCAACGGAATGCGTCATGTTTATGGGGAGGCAACGGAATGCTCATGTTCATCGGGAGGCAACGGAACGCGTGGGAGCCAACCGGCTGGGTTGGAATGGAATGCGTGGTCGTGTTCATTGGGAGGGCTTGGACGGAACAGGCGATGGAAACGAGGCCTGGCGTACCGCACAACGGAGGAAACGGACCTCCTACGTTCGGAACGGGGTCTTGTTGATCGGGAGGGGTGTGGCGTACCGCAAAACGAAGGAAACAGACCTCCTACGGTCGAAACAGGGGTCCTGTTGATCGGGAGGGGTGTGGCATACCGCAAAACGGATGAAAGGGACCTCCTACGGTCAAAACGGGGGTCCTATTGATCGGGAGGGGTGTGGCGTACCGCAAAACGGACGAAACAGACTTGTGTTGGAGCGCTACGGTCGAAACGGGGGTCCTGTTCATCGGGAGGGGTGTGGCGTACCGCAAAACGGGACTCCACGGGATACTGCTCATCTCCACCGTCGACCTCCTCCAGCCTCCACGGGCTACCGTCGACCTCCTCTAGCCTCCACGGGCTCCTGTTCATCCAGCCTCCACCGTCTACTGTTCAACCACCCCTCCACGGGCACCCCTCCACCGTCTACTGCTCATCCAGCCCTCCACACCACGGGGTCCTGTTCAACCACCCCTCCACGGGCACCCCTCCACCATCTACTGTTCATCCAGCCCTCCACCACACCACGGGGTCCTGTTCATCTAGAGGCAACGCCACCGCTCACTGTTCATCCACCCCCCCGCAACGCTCATTGTTCATCCAATCAACCGGCTTCAGTTAGTAGCAGTAGCGAAGGAATCGCTCGATCGGGTTCAGTTAATAGCCATCGATCGATGCCTGCAGTGCAATCGCTCGGGTTCAGTTAGAGCCCAACGCCTCGCTCGGGTTCAGTTAGAGCCAACGCTTCGCACACACGCGCGTACGTGTATGAGAGAAACGCGCATCGCTCGGCCCCCGACCTCCCACCGTAACTGGGAACTCCCCGAAATTTTCCTCCCCCTCGCTTCTACCACGGTTTTCTCTGTCATTGACGGCCCAAAGAATGTCATGCAGCTGCGTCTCCGGCCTGCCCAGGATGAAAAGCCCATTTTCTGTCATGATTTTTTGTCATAGAAGTAGGAGCCCACCACATCTATGATGATACCGGGTTTTGTCACAATTATCGTCATAGAAGTGTCATATGTATGACATAATTTTTTTCGTTCGGCCCAAAATGTCACGGATGTGTCTTTTTTTGTAGTGTTATCATGAAATAAGGAAATAAATAATAACTTTATTATTGCCTCTAGGGCATATTTCCTTCAAGGACGTCCTAGATTTACCGTGTCACATCCACACGAACAAAGATGAGGAGGGCAACCTGGTTTTGCCCAAACACACCACTCGACAGTGCATACTCCTTATTCAGCAGTTCCGTGAGGGTCAGCCGAGTGAGAAAGACACTAATAATAAAACATGCAACTTAAACCAATCACGATCATCAATTAACCCATAGGACAAAACGGATCTACTCAAACATCATAGGATAGCCATACATCATTGGGAAATAATATATAGCGTTGAGCACCATGTTTAAGTAGAGATTACAGCAGGTAAAAGAGGTGTTACACCATTGCATAGAGGGGGGAAGAGTTGGTGATGACGGCGGTGAAGTTGTTGGTGAAGATTGTAGTGACGATGATGGCCCCGGCGGCACTCCGGTGCCACCGGAAGCGAGGGGGAGAGAGCCCCTTCCTTCTTATTCTTCCTTGACCTTATCCCTAGATGGGAGAAGGGTTTCCCCTCTGGTCCATGGTCTCCATGGCGTGGCAGGGGCGAGAGTCCCTCCGAGATTGGATCCGTCTCTCTGTTTCTGCGTTCCAGATTCTGCCCTTTCACCGTTTCTTAAATTCTTGGAGATCGGTAGCTCCGATTGGGCTGAATTTTGGAAACGAGCTCTATCCGTATATTATCTTTCTTGCGGCGAAAAATGAGAACCAACTGCCTTACGGGGTGGCCATGAGGGCCCAGGGCATGCCTGACTCCCTGGGGCGCGCCCCCTGCCTCGTGCCCCCTCGGGCATCGTATCGCGTTGATTCTTCTTCCCCAAAATCACATATATTCCAAAAAAATCTCCGGCAGTTTTTATCCCGTTTGGACTCCGTTTGATATGGATTTTCTGCGAAACATAAAACATGCAACAAACAGGAACTGGCACTGGGCACTGGATCAATATGTTAGTCCCAAAAAATAGTATAAAATGTTGCCAAAAGTATATGAAAGTTGTATAATATTGGCATGGAACAATAAAAAATTATAGATATGACGGAGACATATTAGCATCCCCAAACTTAGTTCCTGCTCGTCCTTGAGTAGGTAAATGATAAAAAGATATTTTTTGATGTGGAATGCTACCTAGCATAATCTTGATCATGTATCTAATCATGGCATGAATATTAAGACACGAGTGATTCAAAGCAATAGTCTATCATTTGACAGTAAGACAATAATACTTCAAGCAAACTAACCAAGCAATTATATCCTCTCAAAATAACATAGCCAAAGAAAGCTCATCCCTACAAAATCATATAGTTTGGCCATGCTTCATTTCTATCACACAAAATGCTCCCATCATGCACAACCCCGATGACAAGCCGAGTAATTGGTTCATACTTTTTAACGCGCTTCAGCCTTTTCAACCCTCACGCAATACATGAGCGCAAGCCATGTATATAGCACTATGGGTGGAATAGAATATGATGATGGAGGTTGTGTGGAGAAGACAAAAAGGAGAAAGTCTCACATCAACGCGGCTAATCAACGGGCTATGGAGATGCCCATCAAACTGATGTCAATGCGAGGAGTAGGGATTGCCATGCAACGGATGCACTAGAGCTATATGTGTATGAAAGCTCAAACTGAAACTAAGTGGGTGTGCATCCAAATTTCTTGCTCATGAAGACCTCCGGCATTTGAGGAAGCCCATCATCGGAATATACAATCCAAGTTCTATAATGAAAATTCCCACTAGCATATGAAAGTGGTAACTCAAGAGACTCTCTATATGAAGAACATGGTGCTAATTTGAAGCACGAGTGTGGTAAAAGGATAGTAACATTGCCCCTTCTCTCTTTTTCTCTCTTTCTTTTTCTTTTTTTTGGTGGGCTTGTTTGCCCTCTTTTTTTATTTGGGCTTCTTTGGCCTCTTTTATTTTGATAACCTCACATGGGACAATGTTCTAATAATGGTGATCATCACACTTTTATTTACTTACAACTCAATATTACAACAGAACAAAGTATGACTCTATATGAATGCCTCCTGCGGTGTACCGGGATGTGCAATGATCTAGCGTAGCAATGACATAAAAAACAGACAAGCCATGAAAACATCATTCTAGCTATCTTATGATCATGCAAAGCAATATGACAATAAATACTCAAGTCATGTATATGATGATGATGGAAGTTGCATGGCAATATATCTCAGAATGGCTATGGAAATGCCATGATAGGTAGGTATGGTGGCTGTTTTGAGGAAGATATAAGGAGGCTTATGTGTGATAGAGTGTATCGTATCACGGGGTTTGGATGCACCGGTGAAGTTTGCACCAACTCTCGAGGTGAGAAAGGGCAATGCACGGTACCGAAGAGGCTAGCAATGATGGAAGGGTGAGAGTGCGTATAATCCATGGACTCACATTAGTCACAAAGAACTCATATACTTATTGCAAAAGTTTATTAGCCCTCGAAGAAAAGTACTACTACGCATGCCCCTAGGGGGATAGATTGGTAGGAAAAAACTATCGCTCGTCCCCGACCGCCACTCATAAGGAAAGCAATCAAAGAACACCCCATGCTTCAAATTTGTCACACAATGTTTACCATACGTGCATGCTACAGGGCTGGCAAACCTCAACACAAGTATTTCTCAATTTCACAATTACTCAACTAGCACGACTCTAATATCACCACCTTTATATCACAAAACTATTGCAAGGAATCAAATATATCATATTTAGTGATCTACAAGTTTATGTAGGATTTTATGACTAACCATGTGAACGACCAATTCCTGTCATCTCTCTAAATAGATATAAGTGAAGCAAGAGATTTTAATTTTTTCTATAAAAGATATGCCCATGCTCTAACAAATATAAGTGACGCAAAAGAGCATTCTACAAATGGCAGTTTTCTATGTGTAGGGAAACAGGCAATCCATACTTCAAATGATATAAGTGAAGCACATGAAGCATTGTATAAAGCCATACTCAAAGGATATAAGTGAAGTGCAAAGAGCATTATATATATCAACCAAGGACTATCTCATACCGACATGGTTCATAAAAGAAAAGTGAAAACTAAATGCAAAAGACGCTGCAAGATTTGCACATATCGCATGAACGAAATGAATCCGAAAACATATCGATACTTGTTGAAGAAAGATGGGATGCCTTCCGGGGCATCCCCAAGCTTAAACACTTGAGTCTCCTTGAATATTTACTTGGGGTGCCTTGGGCTTTCCCAAGCTTGAGCTCTTGCCTCTCCTCCTTCTTCTCACATCGATACCTCCTCGATCTTCGAACACTTCATCCACACAAAACTCAACAGAAAACTCGATAAGATCCATTAGTATAATAAAGTAAATCACTACTTTAAGTACCATTTCAAACCAATTCATATTTTGTTTTTGCATTGTAGCTACTGTAATATAACTTTTCCATGGCTTAATCCACTGATAGAAATCAATAGGTTCATCAAAACAAGCAAACAATGCATCAAAAACAGAATCTGTCTTAAACAGGACAGTCTGTAGTAAACTTAACATTCACCATACCTCTGGTACTCAAACAATTCTGCCACAATTAGGAAAAATAAAAAATTTGTATATAAAGACAGTGCAAAAAGTTTCAGAACCGTTTGACGTTCCAGTAAAAAAATGTAAAATCGCGCACTACAGCCAAAGTTTCTGTTCTGCACCGCACAAACCAACAAGCAATGTAAACATCCTAAAGGAAAATCTTGGAACATTATTTTTATAATACGAAGGAATTGTACAAGGGGATAATTATTTTTGTTGAAAAGTTTCTGTAATCAAGGGTCACAAAGTTTCCATGGGCATGAAAAAAGTTCAAGGCTAGCTCCCATTTTAACAATGCTCGTCTTTCTCACTTTCGCTTTTCTTTTTGAAAAAGTTTTAGGTTCCCTTCTTTTTTTGTTTTTAAACTATATAAAAGCACTCAACAGAAATAAATGACTCTCTAAAACTTCCAGTTTGTCTCCCTGGCAGCGCTTTCTTTAAAGCCATTAAGCTAGGCATAAGGTGCTCAAGTAATGGATCCACCCGGATCCCAAGGTATATCAAAGCCAATTTGAATTAGCAATGATTTGGAGTTTAGTAGTGAGCACAAAGCAACATATATCAAGCAATGACAAAGTCTAACTCTCTTCCTATGCATCGGCATGTCATAAAAGAACAATTCATGCACACACAGTAAAGGCCAATGCATAGTATAATCAGTTTCTTGCAGTTTTATCGTGTTGGAAACATAGAGAGGTGGAGATGTAGTTCCTCTCTCATAATAATTGCAAGTAGGAGCAGCAAGCACATGCATATTACATTCATCAAAATCATCATGTGCAACAGTAAAATGCAACCCATCAACATAATCCTTAATAAGAGCAAACTTCTCCGATATAGTTTAGTTTGGAGAATTCAAAAAGATAATAGGACTATTATGTGTGGGTGCAATAGTAACAATTTCATGTTTAACATAAGGAACTATAGCAAGTTCATCACCATAAGCATCATTCATATTGGCATCATGGCCATAAGCATAGCAAGCACCAAGTTCATCAAAAAGGGGTATTTCAAAAGAATCAACAGGATCATAACAATCATCCTTCGGTAAGAACGAAGGGACATTAAATAATGTATGAGTTGGAGAGTTACTCCCATTAGAAGGTGGGCACGAGTAGCTAATCCGATCTTCCTCCTTTTGTTCTTCGCTCTCCTCATCATCTTTTTCATCCAATGAGCTCACAGTTTCATCAATTTCTTCTTCCATAGACTCCTGCAAAATATTAGTCTCTTGGACAACGGAGGAGTCCTCAATATATGGTTTAACATAGGCATTAGAAACATAATTATCATAACAATATTTAAGTATGGCAAATTTTTCAGATTTGTAAAGAGTAGCATCATACTTTCCAATCAATGAAGCAATTTCATAATCACCCTTAAAAGAAACAAGTTCTTCAATTTTGTTGAACATCATAGTAATTATAAAAACCCTTAGCATACGAAGATACGATTCCATTATCACTAAACTCACATTGGTAGGGAAGGTGTTTCTTAGGGTCTTCAGAACAACAAGTAAAATCATATATTTCACATAAATTCCAAACATAGCATTGCAAAAGATGATTTTGATCCAGTAAAAGTTTCCCTTTTTGAGATAAGCTGTGTCACACATAACAAGCATTCTCATCTAAAGATTTGCCCTCAACTAAGCTAGTTGGGGTTTCAGCACGAGCACATAGGGATCGAAGATGATCCAAGTAAAAAGCTTCAGGAGTGTGATAGATTTTGAGTGGTTCTTCAACCATTGGTGTAGTAGGTACAGCTATTTTTTGGTATTTTGTGTTTCATACCCATTACTAAATATAGAAAACAAGAGCACAAAATAAAAACTACTTAGTGATAAAGCACACAAGCACACACGAGAATATTCACCCCATGCTATTGCTCCCCGACAACGGCGCCAGAAAAAGGTCTTGATAACCCACAAGTATAGGGGATCAATTGTAGCCTCTTTCGATAAGTAAGAGTGTCGAACCCAACAAGGAGCTAAAGGTAGAACAAATATTCCCTCAAGTTCTATCGACCACCGATACAACTCTACGCACGCTTAACGTTCGCTTTACCTAGAACAAGTATGAAACTAGAAGTACTTTGTAGGTGTTGTTGGATAGGTTTGCAAGATAATAAAGAGCGCGTAAATAAAAATTAGGGTTTTTTTAGATAAAGACACAACTATATTAGTTTCAGTAGAGAGCTTTTTGTCACACAAGAAAGTTATTTGTCCCTAGGCAATCGATAACTAGATCGGTAATCGTTATTGCAATTATTTGAGGGAGAGGCATAATCTAACATACTTTCTCTAATTGGATCATATGAACTTATGATTGGAACTCTAGCAAGCGTCCTCAACTACTAAAGATCATTAAGGTAAAACCCAACCATAGCATTAAAGTATCAAGTCCTCTTTACTCCCATATGCAAACAACCTACTTACTCGGGTATGTGCTTCTGTCACTCACGCCACCCACCATAAGCAAATCATGAACATATTGCAACACCCTACAGCGGGGTTCTCTCACGCTTGCGCGACACGGAGAGCACCATAGGACAACACCAATAATAAAACATGCAACTCAAACCAATCACGATCATCAATTAACCCATAGGACAAAACAGATCTACTCAAACATCATAGGATAGCCATACATCATTGGGAAATAATATATAGCGTCACCATGTTTAAGTAGAGATTACAGCGGGTAAAAGAGGGGTTACACCGCTGCATAGAGGGGGGAAGAGTTGGTGATGACGGCGGTGAAGTTATTGGTGAAGATTGCAGTGATGATGATGGCCCCGGCGGCACTCCGGTGCCACCGGAAGCGAGGGGGAGAGAGCCCCCCTCCTTCTTCTTCCTTGACCTTCTCCCTAGATGGGAGAAGGGTTTCCCCTCTGGTCGATGGTCTCCATGGCGTGGGAGGGGCGAGAGCCCGTCCGAGATTGGATATGTATCTCTGTCTCTCTCTGTTTCTACGTTCCAGATTCTGCCCTTTCACCGTTTCTTAAATTCCCGGAGATCGGTAGCTCTGATTGGGCTGAATTTCGGAAACGACCTCTATCCGGATATTAGCTTTCTTGCGGCGAAAGAAGGGCACTAACCGCCTTACAGGGTGGCCACGAGGGCCCATGGCGCACCTGACCCCATGGGGCACGCCCCCTGCCTCGTGGCCCCCTCGGGCATCGTATCGCGTTGACTCTTCTTCCCAAAAATCACATATATTCCAAAAAAATCTCTGTCAGTTTTTATCCCATTTGGACTCCGTTTGATATGGATTTTCTGCAAAACAAAAAACATGCAACAAACAGGAACTGGCACTGGGCACTGGATCAATATGTTAGTCCCAAAAATAGTATAAAATGTCGCCAAAAGTATATGAAAGTTGTATAATATTGGCATGGAACATAAAAAATTATAGATACGACAGAGACGTATCACTACCCATGAGCTCTCACCGCGGAATAAGGAGAAGAAATACGCCGCAGAGAGGAACAAACTCTTCAGACCCCCATCGTTGGGGAGACCGCCGAGGCTCAGGCTTTGGAGGCCGTGTGTCTAGCCACTTTGGCTGAACGTGCGCGCCTGGAGAACCTTTAGAAGTCACTTGACGACTGCGCCCGCAGAGAGATCCCAAGCTCCAGTGGACGTCAACGACAATTGTTCCTGACTGGGCCTCGAGATGAGTGTTAGGTATACCGCCCTCTGATTCAGAATGTTGCAGCAGTAGCCCGTATTGCAGATTCCATCGAGCCTTCCCGTTCTGAGGGTGGGAGAGCCTTGGAACATATTCATACACTACTCAGAGCAGCTGGAGAGCAGAATTCAGCTGTTTCTCAGTCGCGCAATAGAATTCATAGCAGGTCCGTCAGAGCAGACACGGTCCAATCGACACAGAGCCCAAGATCCCCTCCATGACATGAAGATCATGGTTATCGCCAGGACCAGTACTTAGGTCGAGGCCACAGACAGTTTGATCCTCGATACCACCGTGATTACCACCGTCGAGTGCCCACGCCCCCTCCGAGGGGTGGTTCGTACGTGCCCCGGCGGTATGATGATAGGTGCCCATACGCTGATGAGTGGAGGGTTCCAGTTGACCCAAGAGAGCCCTATTTTGATGCAAGGTCAGTCCTCGTACATGGCCTGGTTGATAGAGGAAGAGCTAACAGAGAAGGGTTGGACAAAAATCATCCGAGTGGCGGCAGAATGTTAGTCTTTGGGCCCGAGTGTTTCAGCAGAGCCATCCGTGCAGCTGAGATTCCTCCCAACTTCAGGTTGGCTGCAGGAGTGAGCAAGTTTACTGGCGAGTCAAAGCCAGACACATGGTTGGAAGGCTACCGAGTGGCTATGCAGATCAGTAGAGGCAATGATGAAGTGGCCATGAAGCACTTGTCGTTGATGCTGGAAGGCTCAGTCAGGGCGTGGTTGCATCAGTTGGCCCCCACTAGCATATACTGTTGGGAAGACTTGGCCCATGTGTTTATCAAGACATTTGAAGGCACTTGCAAGCGGCCCACTGGGCTGGCAAAATTGCAACATTGTGTTCAGAAGCCAAATGAAACTTTGAGATATTGCATCCAGCAATGGACTACACTTCACCATCTGGTGGAGAACGTTTCAGAGCACCAGGTAGTTTGCGCTTTCAAGGAAGGCGTGAGGTACAGAGAGCTCACACTGAAATTCGGTCCCTCTGGAGCCATGACTCTGAACCGAATGATGGAAATACCACTCGGTACGAGAATGGCAAAGAAGAAGACCAACTCCGCAATGGCAAAGGGAAGACAGTCGACCCTGACGCTGGAGGTGGAAACCCCACTCGGAAGCAGAAATGTAAAGTTGAAGCCACATGCCAAGCAGAAGCCGCAGTGGTGAATACCCAAGGAAAGTTCAAAGGAAATCCCAAGGGGTTGTGGGTACCCCAAAAGCTGAAAGACCAGTCAGGCCAGGACAACCTGGATTTACGGTGTCACATCCACACGAAGAAAGATGAGGAGGGCAACCCGATTTTGCCCAAACACACCACTCGACAGTGCATACTCCTTATTCAGCAGTTCCGTGAGGGTCAGCCGAGTGAGAAAGACTATGATAAGGATGAATATGAAGAAAAGGCAGATGCTTACCCGAAGGTCAATGCTACTTTGGTGTTTTTGCTGATGTTGAGAGCAAAATTCGACTGAAAGTTATCAACAGAGAGGTGAACTTGGTTGCTCATGCGACCACAACATACCACAAGTGGTCAAAGACTCCTATTACATTCGACCAGTCAAAGCACCCAGCTCATGTTGCTACCCCAGGCGGCAAGCTTTGGTGGTCAACCCAGTCGTTGGAGGCACTTGACGACAAAAAGTTCTTATGGACGGTGGTAGTGGCTTGAACATTCTGTATGTAGAAACCCTCCAGGGGATGGGCATTTCGATGTCCCGACTCAGTGAGAGTAATATGCAGTTCCACGGGGTCATCCGAGGAAAGAAGGCAAAATCACTCGGGCAAATTGCTTTGGACGTGGTTTTTAGCGACGCAAAGAATTTTCGCAAGGAGAAGTTGAGATTTGAAGTGGTAGACTTTCACAGTGCCTATCATGCTATTCTGGGCAGGCCAGCATATGCTCGTTTCGTGGCCCTCCCATGTTACATGTATCTCAAATTGAAGATGCCCGGACCCAAAGGTGTGATTACGGTCATTGGGAATAGGCAGAGAGCCGAGGAAATGGCAGTGGTGGAGCTGGAGGAGTACAAGAAGAACGCCGATCCGAGTGATTTGCTCCGTGCCAAGAAGCCCGCTTCTGAATCCGCATTTCAGTCGACCGGTGAGACAAAGCTAGTTCACATTCACCCGGAAGATCCCACAGCTACTCCAACCCACATCCCAACAACACTCGACAACAAATATGACACCGCACTCATCTAGTTCCTTTGTGAGAACTGGAACATCTTCGCATGGAAAGCATCAGACATGCCTGGTGTACCTAGGGAACTGGCTGAGCACCGTTTGCGTGTCTACTCAAAAGCAAAACCCATCAAAGAGCATCTCCGTCGGTCCCCCGCGGAGAAGAGGAAGGCAATTGGCGAAGAAGTGGCTCGGCTCCTGGCACCTGAGTTCATCCGCGAGATATACCACTCCGAGTGGCTCGCCAACATCGTCATGGTACCTAAGAAGGATAATTCACTCCGTATGTGCATTGACTTCAAGCATATTAATCAGGCCTGCCCAAAAGATCATTTCCCGCTCCCTCGCGTCGATCAGATAGTCGACTCGACTACGGGGTGTGAGTGTTTGTCTTTTCTTGATGCATATTCCGAATACCATCAGATCTGACTGTATGGGCCAGATGAAATAAAAACGGCCTTCATCACCCCATTCGGGTGGTTTTGCTATATCACCATGCCATTTGGTCTCAAAAACTCTGGTGCCACATTCATGTGCATGATTCAGAAGTGCCTGCTCACTCAAATCAGTCAGAATGTGGACGCATACATGGATGATATTGTTGTTAAGTCATGCAAGAGTTCTGACCTGCTGACTGACCTCGCTGAAACCTTGACAAATCTGAGAAGATATGACATCAAGCTGAATCTGTCCAAGCACACATTTGGAGTACCCAAAGGAAAATTACTCGGTTTTCTCATTTCGAACAAGGGATAGATGCCAATCCCGAGAAGATTGGGGCAATTCTCTGAATGAAATGCCTTGTGCGTGTGCATGATGTTCAAAAGCTCACAGGTTGTCTCACTGCATTGAGTCGATTCATTTCGCGTCTCGGTGAAAAGACATTGCCTCTTTATTGACCGATGAAAAGGTCTAATACGTTCGAATGGACTCCTGAAGCTAAAACAACATTTGTAGAGCTCAAAGCCCTGCTTTCCACCCAGCCGGTGCTTGCTGCTCCGAACAACAAAGAGCCTCTACTCTTATATATTGCAGCCACTGGTCAGGTTGTCAGCACAGTGCTCACAGTGGAGCGAGAAGAAGAAGGTAAGGCCTATAAAGGTCAACGCCCAGTGTATTTCATCTCTGAAGTCTTGACTCCATCCAAGCAGAGGTATCCACATTACTAGAAGCTTGTTTATGGAATTTATTTGACTACGAAGAAAGTTGCACATTATTTCCAAGACCACTTGTTTCAGTCGTCAGCGATGCTCCATTATCTGAAATCATGAACAATCGAGATGCAACTGGTTGACTGGCTAAGTGGGCAATTGAACTTCTCCCTCTGGATATCAAGTTCGAAGCAAAGAAGGCGATCAAGTCTCAAGCGCTTGCAGATTTCTTGGCCGAGTGGATGGAACAGCAATAGCCGACTCAAGTTCACTCGAAACACTGGATTGTGTTCTTTGATGGATTTAAGATGTTGAACGGTTCTGGTGCCGGAGTGGTTCTGGTGTCCCCGAGAGGCGATAAACTCAGTTATGTCCTCCAGATTCACTTTGATTCCTCCAATAATGAAGTCGAGTATGAAGCACACCTCCGCGGGTTGCGTATGGCCATCTCACTCGGCGTCCATCGCCTGATGGTATACGATGACTCGGATTTGGTGGTCAATCAGGCGATGAAGGAGTAGGATGTCACAAACCCTGCCACGACTGGATATTGCAACGCAGTGAAGAAGTTGGAAAAAAGTTCAAGGGTTTGGAGCTTCACCACATTCCCCGAATCAAGAATCAAGCAGCTAACGATCTGGCGAAAATAGGTTCCACTCGGAAACCTATCCCCAACAATGTGTTTCTTGAGCATCTCCATTCCCCGTCAGTTCAAGAGGCTCCCTTCACTGAAGAACCTCCTCAAGCGATAAGTCCTACCAATCCGACTGAGATCGAAGTCCCTGCATTTATCGATCTGGTTATGGAAATCCTAGTGATCACCCTTGACTGGATAGTACCATACATTGCATATTTGCTCAGGTAGGAGCTTCCAGAAGATGAAGTTGAGGTGCGTCAGATTGTCTGCAGATCCAAGGCTTTCACAGTGATCAATGGACAGCTCTACAGAGAGAGTGTTACTAGCGTAGCCTAATAGTGTATTTCTCCAGAAGAGGGTCGACTGATCTTAGATGAAATACACTCGGGGACCTATGGTCACCATGCATCCTCTCGGACCATCGTGGCCAAAGCATACCGAGCAGGATTCTACTGGCCACGGGCCAATGAGGTTGCAAAAGAAATCGTTGAGAAGTGTGAAGGTTGCCAATTTTATGCAAATATGTCCCACAAGCCCGCATTTGCCTTGAAAACCATTCCACTCGTCTAGCCATTTGCTATATGGGGACTAGACATGATTGGGCCGCTCAGGACCGACAGAAGTGGTTTCACTCACCTGCTTGTGGCAGTCGACAAGTTTACCAAGTGGATTGAAGCCAAGCCTATCAAGAAGTTGGATTCAAAGACAACCATAAAGTTTATAAAGGAGTTAATATTCTGATATGGGGTCCCACACAGCATTAACACAGACAATGGTTCAAACTTCGATTAGGAAGAGTTCAGAGAGTATTGCGCCTCCTAGGGAACTCGAGTGGATTACGCATCCGTTGCACAACCACGGTTGAATGATCATGCCGAAAGAGCAAATGGTCTGATCCTCCATGGCTTGAAACCTCGACTCATGCGTGACCTCGAACACGTAGTTGGGGCTTGGGTAACTGAACTTTCCTCTATTCTATGGGGATTGAGGACAACTTCCAATAGATCCTCTAACCGAACCCCTTTCTTCATGGTGTATGGAGCTGAAGCCGTGCTGCCAAGTGATCTGTTTCACAATGCACCTCGAGTGGAACTTTATTCAGAAGCTAAAGCAGAGCAAGCACGTCAGGACGCAATAGACCTTCTGTAAGAAGAGTGGGAGATGGAGTTGATTCGGTCGACTATTTATCAGCAAGATCTTCGTCAATTCCATTCTAGGAATGTCAAAGGCCGAGCATTTCAAGAAGGAGACCTAGTGCTCCGAGTGGATCAGTAATGGCCTCACAAGCTTGCCCCCATGTGGGAAGGCCCCTTCCTCGTCACCAAGGTGCTGCACAATGGGGCCTACCACCTCTACAACTTTGCGAAGAAGATTGATGAGCCGCGTGCCTGGAATGCTGATCTTCTCCGCCAATTTTATACTTAACACTCGGATCGCCGAGATGTAATAATAATACTTTTAGATTATTTATCAAGACATGACTCCTGCAGTCCCATGATAATTTCTGTTGCATAAGCGTGCGTCCAAATCCCCCAGTGGGTGACTGATGACCCACAAGTATAGGGGATCTATCGTAGTCCTTTCGATAAGTAAGAGTATCAAACCCAACGAGGAGCAGAAGGAAATGATAAACGGTTTTCAGCAAGGTATTCTCTACAAGTACTGAAATGAGTAGTAACAGATAGTTTTGTGATAAGATAATTTGTAACGAGCAACAAGTAACAAAAGAAAATAAAGTGTAGCAAGGTGGCCCAAACCTTTTTGTAGCAAAGGACAAGCCTGGACAAACTCTTATATAAGGAAAAGCGCTCCCGAGGACACATGGGAATATCGTCAGGCTAGTTTTCATCACGTTCATATGATTCGCGTTCGGTACTTTGATAATTTGACATGTGGGTGGACCGGTGCTTGGGTGCTGTTCTTACTTGAACAAGCATCACACTTATGATTAACCTCTATTGCAAGCATCCGCAACTACAACAAAAGTATTATGGTAAACCTAACCATAGCATGAAACATATGGATCCAAATCAGCCCCTTATGAAGCAACACATAAACTAGGGTTTAAGCTTCTGTCACTCTAGCAACCCATCATCTACTTATTACTCTCCAATGCCTTCCTCTAGGCCCAAATAATGGTGAAGTGTTATGTAGTCGACGTTCACATAACACCACTAGAGGCTAGACAACATACATCTTATCAAAATATCGAACGAATACCAAATTCACATGACTACTAATAGCAAGACTTCTCCCTTGTCCCCAGGAACAAATGTAACTACTCACAAAGCATATTCATGTTCATAATCAGAGGGGTGATAATATGGATAAAGGATCTGAACATATGATCTTCCACCAATTAAACCAACTAGCATCAACTACAAGGAGTAATTAACACTACTAGCAACCTACTAGCACCAATCCCGGACTTGGAGACAAGAATTGGATACAAGAGATGAACTAGGGTTTTGAGATGAGATGGTGCTGATGAAGATGTTGATGGAGATTGCCCTCTCCCGATGAGATGAGCGTTTGTGATGACGATGGCGATGATTTCCCCCTCTGGAAGGGAAGTTTCCCCGGCAGAACAGCTCTCCGGAGCTCTAGATTGGATCCTCCAAGGTTCAGCCTCGTGGTGGCGGAATTTCATCCCGAAAGGTTTCTTCTTATTTTTTTCTCGACGAAAGACTTCATAAAGGAGAAGATGGTCATCGGAGAGCCACCAGGGGGGCCACGAGGTAGGGGGCGCGCCCTAGGAAGGGGGGGCCCACCCTCGTGAGCAGGGTGTGGGCCCCCTGGTCTTCATCTTTGGCGAGGATTTTTCATTATTAATTATAAGGTGTTCCGTGGAGTTTTAGGACATTTGGAGTTGTGCAGAATAGGTCTCTAATATTTGCTCCTTTTCCAGCCCAGAATTCCAGCTGCCGGCATTCTCCCTCCTTATGTAAACCTTGTAAAATAAGAGGGAATAGCCATAAGTATTGTAACATAATGTTAAATAACAGCCCATAATGCTATAAATATTGATATAAAAGCATGATGCAAAATGGACGTATCAACTCCCCCAAGCTTAGACCTCGCTTGTCCTCAAGCGAAAGCCGACAACAATAAATATGTCCCCATGTTTAGAGGTAGAGGCGTCGATAAAAATAAAATACGGACATGAGGGCATCATGATTATTCTCATAACAGCAACATACATAGATATTGTCATATGATTGCTTATGTTCAAGTGATGATCTATTCACAATGCAAAAGTATGAATCAGAAACCTTATTGAGAACCAACAAACTATAACCTCAATCATTGAAGCAATTGCAATTTATCATAACATCAGAAAGATTCTATGTCAGAGCTAAAAAACAAGTCCACATACTCAACTATCATCTAGTCCTTCATAATTTCTAACACTCGTGCAATACTTGTGGTTACGGAGTTTTAATCAGACACAGAGAAAGATAGGGGCTTATAGTTTCACCCCACAACCTTTTACCTCAAGGGTAATGTCAACAATAATAACTCATGCTCCCCTACATCCAATTAGATATATCTATCAGGATCTTTCCAACACACTGTGCTTGCCAAAGGATAAAATGTAAAAAAGAAAGGTGAAGATGTAACATCCCAAAATTCTAAATTTTGGAATGTTATAATAAATAGATAGATTTGATTGATTGTTTGATTGATTGGGTGAAATTTAGTGAAATTCGAAACCTTTTTGAAAGTTAAATGAGAGGGAACAAAAGGACTTTCCCAAACTTTCATTTTGCACTTATGATCTTCGTGAATTCAAATTCTTTTCAAATACAAAACCCTAGAGAGAAGATGACATGACTTCTTCCATTTATTTAAATGACAAGGGGGGTTGAAAATATTTGAATTTCATTTTGAAAATATTTCCAATTCTGAAACTTTATGCAACTCAATGATTTTCAAATTATATGACTTCTTCAAATTATATGAAATATGAGTTGGGAGTTTCAAAGGTTCAAATTCAAAGTCTTTTGGAATTATTTTTCAATTTGGGTTATTTGAGTTTTATTCAAATTATTTTTCTCCAAAAATAAAATATATGGAAAATAGGGTAACATGATTCCCTACATTAGAAAATTGGAGAAAAATTAAATTGAAATCATTTTGGTATTTTTAAAATGATTTTTGCTGGATTTTAATAGACCAGTAGCACTCTTTGATTTATCTGAATTTGTGCGGATTTTATTTGAAGTTACAAAAATGTTCATGTCGTAGAAAATCTTTTTCTAAAAATTTTGATATACTATATGCCTATATATTATTTTTATTTTTGCCGTTATTATTTTATTTGTCTGGAAAATGTTAAAAAAAACTGTTCCACTGACTGGGCCGGCCCAGCTCCCAGGCCAGGCCACGGCCCAGAGCCCAGCCGCGCCCGAAGCCGCTCCGCTCTGCTCGCCCACTCGCGCCTACTATCGGCCGCCGCCTCGCTCAGCCACCGACAGGTGCGACCCACCTGTCGGGTTCGTCCCCGACCTCTCGCCGGAGTCCCGCATGCGCACGCTCCGCCGGCCATCGCCGTAGCCGCCGGGGACTCCTCCGCCGCCTCGCCTTGCCCCTCCCGCAAGCCTCTCCGGCCCTCCCCTTTATATAGCGCCGCTCCCCGGACCCCGCCTCCTCTCTCTCTCGCTGAATCGCGCCGCCAAGCTGCTCGCCGCCGCCACCCGCGCGCTGCTGCCCTGCGCCGCCTAGCGCCGCCGACGGCGCCCAGTGCCCGCCCCGCGCCGCCGCAACCCTTGCCGCGCATCGCCGCCGCCGCCCCGCGCCGCCCTGCCTCGCCGCGCTCGCCGGAACCGCCGTGCCGCCTCGCCTCGCCGGAAACCGCCACCGCCGACGCCACGAACCGGTAATAGACCGCCCCGTTCACCGGTTTGGTTTTTGTTAAAAAAACCCTAGATTGGTTTTGTTATAAAACCGGTTTTGTTTAGGTTTATTTATGTAGTAAACGTTCATTAGTTAGCTTCTTTAGCAAACGGTTTTCGTCGGTTTAGGTTCTGTAGCGAGCGTTCGCTCGATAGAGTTTTTCTTTTTCTTTTAATTTTCGGCCAGGGACCCGTTTGTGAATAGTTTATTTACACAATAGTCCCTGTACTTCAAAGGACTATAACTTTTTACTTGTTAGTCCAAATCCAACGAAACCAACACCCACGTCTTCGTTATGATCCCCTCTATCCAGTAATCCAACTCAAACATGTTTTTGAGAAGTTTATAATTTGAATTAGATCAGATTTGAATTCAAACTTTGTTTGATCATAACTTTAGTTTCGTAGCTCCATTTGAGTTGATTCTTTTTGCAAATCAAAGCTCTTGACCTAAACATTATAATAAGGCCAAATTCACATAATTTTGGTACTGTTAGAAATTGTTGTATGTTGCAAGAGTTATTTGCTTGGTTTTGAAGTTTTCCGAATCGTCTTCTTCGATCTTACTAATCTTTTGAATGGTTGCTTATGTGTGGTTACTATTGCTTGCTTACGATAGATTGACCGGAGTGTGACGAGTAGAACTATCAAGAGTTATGAGTGCGAATCATCTTCATCAACATTGCAGGCAAGTTCACACTTTGATCATATCCCCTTTCATACCCAGTTTTTATGCATTAGTTTCACCCTCAAACGTTGCATGAGCAGGATTGATAACATGTGGGTCTTGGGAAGTAGTTGATGAGGTAGGAACCTATTGCCCTGCATTCAAACCTTGGGAGTTACTATTACGTTATGCTTATAGTGCCATGCTATGCTCGTAGACGTGGATTGGGTTTTGAGAGTATTCACGATAGATGTGAGATTATTAATTAAGGGTTTACTTAAGGTGGCAACTTAAACACACATCTGGGTGGATTGAGGCACCTGGGTATTCCAGGATTGCCTGTCTAGGCACCTGGGTAGACCAGGATTGCCTGTTTTTTATGGACCGCCACCCAGGCTCAAAGGGATCATGAGATTATTCATGCTAGAAACTTCCGTGTGCAGCCACAAGCTATTATGGGCTCTAGCATAGTTGACTAAGTCGTGCGAACTCTTACAGTGGTATACTAGCAGATGTAGGGGATGTAGGTGGTACGGTCTACCCGATGGTAAGGTGCTAGCGCTTCTGAAAGACTATGTCTCAGTCATCCGTCTTCTCAAACACCATGTAGTGCGAGAAACCAAACGGAGGCGATCGAGTCTTGTGGGGATAAGTGCGCAAACCTCTGCAGAGTGTATAAACTAATCATGGTTAGCTGTGTCCCCGGTTATGGACATCTTGAGTATCTAGTTCTTGGATTATCCTGTTGATCTCATCATGTTACTTTAAATGAATATTGTTGGGTTTAATGATGTTACTTAATTGGGATTGAGAATGCCGTCAACCATTCTCAATGTTTAACAACCACCATGATAATTAAATAAAAGTTATTCCTTTGCAGTAGGGAAAAATTGGCTTTTCACAAAAACCTATAACCATAGAGCTTTTCCACCAGCCAAATATGCATGTAGTGATAGCCTTTATTCATCATTCTCTATGGTGTGAATTTGTCAGTACATTCAATGTACTGACCCTCTGTGGCTGCAACGTCTCATGTTGCAGGATTTCTTACGACGAGTAAGTGATACGTTAGGGTTATGATTTCTACACTGAACTTTGCCGTTGGCGTTGATGGGAATCCACAACCTTGTTACTTCCACTATTTTGGATTGAGGTAATAGTATTTACGTTACTTATACATGTGATTTACCTCTGTTATAAATCCTCGAGTACTGTGTGTCAGCATACCGATCCAGGGATGACACTTAAGCACAGAGACTTGATCCATTCGGTTTGGGTCGCTACAAGATGGTATCAGAGCACATGTTGACTGTAGGACGTGACCCTAGAAACTGGCAAGCCCATAGCAAAGACTTTTCTCTACAACTTTCCCTTTCAAAAAAGATCTTTTACCTCTCTTCTCTTCTGAGCTTATTCAAAAAACTCCCTTTAGTGAGACCATACCCCTTTCCCCTTTTGACCACAAGAAGATTCGACTGATGAGACCACTCCAAGAAGTACAAGATATCGGACAACCGAGATCATTCGGAATGAAGAGGATTTTACCATACATTATGATAATGGAAACTACAACTGTTGAAGACTCTGAAGACTAGGAGAATTGGAGGCTCCGAAGAATTTCCAGATTTGTGTGACCTAGGAAGGCTACCCTTATGGAACTTGGCAGACTATGGAAGCTGTCAATACCGAGATCAAGGTGTATTGGAGAAATAATGAAACCAGGAGCATGAGAACTCGAAGTTTTGTCAAAGAAAACCCTAAGGAAGGAGATATCAACTATGGAGAGATAGCTCATGGAAATGACAAGAGCAGAAACACATCTATCCATGATGTTATCGCCCGCTTATGCTATTGTCACCATGCTGAGTTAAGCATGCATATGCATGGAAGGATTGGATGGTAGAAGGCTGATGGAGCATCTATCAGTAGAGATGAAGTTTTAACCTTAGCCGGTGTATCACCAGGATCTGGAGAATTACATCAGGAATTTTAAGATGGACCCGCAGGAAGCCGTATTTTGACAAGGAAGCATTTCGTGAAGAACTTAGGACCCAGAAGCTGAAGTAGCCAAATTGGAGGAACAAAACCTCGAGATACCGTAGATTTTTCCGGAACTAAAGGACAATAGGACCATGGATCATGCCAAGGATGTTGAAACCCGGAAGTTTGGAACGCAACTCCAAAAATAATTAAAGGAGGTCACGTGAGACTTCACGTCAATAGAGATGATCTGGAAAAATAACTGGACTTGACAAGCATGATCAGAAGAAGCCATTGGAGGCATGAACAAGACTTGAAGAGTTTGGTGATGTTGACTTTTAGAAGACCAAACCCCAGTTATATCCCTATGTTAGATGTGACGATTGTGAGCTGTCATTTGTTTGATGTTTTCCGACAGCCACAATAAAAATCTGTCTTTTTAAACTGTTGTTTGCATTGTGTGTACCCCTCTCTATCTCTCTTATCTCACCCCAAACCCATGGACCCAATAGAGGATGAATGGAGATGAGCTTGTATTTTCTGGACCGATGAGTCAGTTGGGGACGGACCGATGGATTCAGAACATGGAGGATCACATGGAGAATAACCCTATAGTTGGAAATGATATGACCCGGCATGCTCTTCAGTGCTTTGAAAGAGGTGCTGCTACTTGGTGGAGAATGTACCAAACCATCAATGGATGGCAAGGAGTAACCACTTGGAAAGAATTTAAGTTGACTTTGCCAAAGTCTCGGTTTGTGTCCCAGAAGTAGCCTTATGGAAAGGATATGAATAAACCTTGTGCATGCAAGATTTGTGGAGAAATAGGACACACCCATAAAGAACACAAGGACGAATGCCCTAATTGTGAAGAAAGTCACCCAGTTTAAGAATGCCCAATTAGGCAGATTACTTGTTTCTTGTGTGAAGGGACTACCCGCTATCTTGCTCAGTGTCACATTTACCCCATGGTACAATGAACCATCCAGTAGGAGAAAGAAGTAATGAAAGGAGCCCTCATGGAAATTTTAGAAGAAACTGTGATGAGGGAAGAGGTGGAGGACACACCTAAAGAAGACCCGAGTAAACCCTGCACTAAGTCTTGCTATTCATGTGGAGAAGAAGGACACATCTCCCAAAATTGTTTGAATGGGGATCTAGTAGAATTCCCGACAGAGGAAGTAGAATATGACCCACAGGAAATAGAAGCCCTGATTGGAATGGAAAATTCCAGGAAGAGAAACCGAGTGGATTCCAGGAAGGATCTGAGTCATATAACATGTTATAGGTGCAAGGAGTCAGGGCACTACCTCAACAATTGCCCAAAAAGGAAACCTCGATACTTGTCAGAAGTAATATGTGTTAGTTGTAATGGAGCAGGGCACCTTGCCAGAGAATGCCCCAAGGAGAAGGAAACTTGTGCTAGATAGTTGAGTTTGCAATAAAAAAAATGGAGTAGTAGAAGTGAGAACATTTTCTTTTATATTGAGGTGTTGAGTTGAGACATGTAATGGAAAAGCAAGAGATTGTAATCACTTGAGAATGAATAAAGTTAGCATCGTTGGTACTGATATGGATTTTATGAGTTGTTACTCTATGAAGAAGAATTTTGGCCATTCCGAGGATATGAGAAATATGGTCTATGGAAGATTTGTGCATTTTAAGGGTGGTAGTACCCTGTAAGAACCGTTGACCCCTGGAAAAGATAAGGATACTCCACTGAGTGGATTTCGGACAAAATGAATACGAGTTTTGTCTTGATATGTGTGATGCCCCAAGAGTATGTGGGATGAAGTTGGAGACCGTTAGTTGTTTGGACCAAATGTGATCAAGGAGTCAGAAGAGAATGTTAAGTTGATTCGAGATAGACTGAAGGTAGCTCAGTCTAGGCAGAAGAGTTATGTAGACTCAAAAACTCAAGGAGGTAGTCTATGAAATTGGAGACAGAGCATGTCTTCGCGTGTCCCCTATGCGAGGAGTTAAACGGATTGGAGTTAAGGGACAGTTAGCCCCGAGATTTGTAGGACCATACCGAGTTTTGGATCATATGGGAGAAGTGGCCTACAAGTTGGAGTTACCCGAAGGACTGTCAGGAGTTCATGATGTGTTTCACATTTCCTAGTTCAAAAAGTGCCATGCAGAGATGGCCAATATTCCCATGTAAGGACGCTTGACCCTGGAAAGGATAATGATGTTCCACGAAGTAGAATATGGACTCCATAAGTATAAGTTTATATCTCGGTATGAGGGATATCCCATGGGGATGAAGAGATAAATTACTATTGGATATAAAGGAGGTATGATGTTGGAAATATGGATCAATGGAAATACCATGATGAGTCTGAGTAAACATGTCCTAGTTTGGTGCCAACAGAAGGAAGGAAGACAGTACAATTGGATGGATTTAAGAATACTAGGAAGTTGGAAGTTGGAACAATGATCAGTTGCCCGATGATAAGTTCAAGGACTACAAGTGATGAGATGGGCCATAACCCACATGCCCCAGGACCTGCCAAGAAGCAAGCACATTCTTGCTGAAGGAAAAAAAACTGGAAGAAGTTACGACGTTTATCGATAGACGATCTTATAGGAGTTTACGCAAACCTGAGAGTGGTGAAGGAACGATAGATGATTGTTTGGCTTGCAGAATCCATGGATTTATCCGAACCTAGTTCGTCGACAAGAGAAATTTTGCAATGCTTGCGAGGATGACCGAGTGTTAGAATGCGAGATTCGCTAAACCGTATACAAGGTAATGATTTGGGTGCGGGATGGATTGATCACCATACCGACTTACTCTTATTATTCGCCTTGCTATATGGGATGGTAAATCTGAGTGACTTACCTATAGTAGAGAGACGATGATATTAAACCTTGTTAAACATTAGAATAGTATAGGTATTTTTCCCTTGTACACGGCATTTGTTGCCAACCGTAGGTTATACGGTCAGGATCAACCCAGACCCATTTACTACAGGAGAAACCATAAATGGTTGACCACCATGAGATATCGATAGTTGTTTAGTAATGGCGCCAGACCCGTCAGCTAAGAATACCCAGTCATGGAAGAACCTTAGCAAGATGAAAGGACAGAAAAATTGTGGTAAAGGTTATGCCACTACCGGAAGAGCCCGGATAAGGAATTATCCTGAAGATCTAAGAAGACCGACACTGTTAACAATATGGATGAAGTATAGGAGTTTCGAGGGAACCGTAACCATGCTTTTAAGGGAGGTAGCACCCCAGACCCCTGTGATAATCGATGAATTTTGAGGAGACCCCCAAACCCTAACCGTTTCTTTCTAGCCTCTCCGAATCTCGAGGACGAGATTCATTTTAAGGGTGGTAGGTTTGTAACATCCCAAAATTCTAAATTTTGGAATGTTATAATAAATAGATAGATTTGATTGATTGGGTGAAATTGAGTGAAATTCGAAACCTTTTTGAAAGTTAAATGAGAGGGAATAAAAGGACTTTCCAAACTTTCATTTTGCACTTATGATCTTCATGAATTCAAATTCTTTTCAAATACAAAACCCTAGAGAGAAGATGACATGACTTCTTCCATTTATTTAAATGACAAGGGGGGTTGAAAATATTTGAATTTCATTTTGAAAATATTTCCAATTCTGAAACTTTATGCAACTTAATGATTTTCATGAGAGTAGATAAAATGACTTCTTCAAATTATATGAAATATGAGTTGGGAGTTTCAAAGGTTCAAATTCAAAGTCTTTTGGAATTATTTTTCAATTTGGGTTATTTGAGTTTTATTCAAATTATTTTTCTCCAAAAATAAAATATATGGAAAATAGGGTAACATGATTCCCTACATTAGAAAATTGGAAAAAAATTAAATTGAAATCATTTTGGTATGTTTAAAATGATTTTTGCTGGATTTTACTAGACCAGTAGCACTCTTTGATTTATCTGAATTTGTGTGGATTTTATTTGAAGTTATAAAAATGTTCATGTCGAAGAAAATCTTTTTCTGAAAATTTTGATATATTATATGCCTATATATTATTTTTATTTTTGCCATTATTATTTTATTTTCTCGAAAATGTTAAAAAAACTATTCCACCGACTGGGCCGGCCCAGCTCCCAGGCCAGGCCACGGCCCAGAGCCCAGCCGCGCCTGAAGCCGCTCCGCTCCGCTCGCCCGCTCGCGCCTGCGATCGGCCGCCGCCTCGCTCAGCCACCGACAGGTGGGAACCACCTGTCGGGTTCGTCCCCGACCTCTCGCCGGAGTCCCGCACGCGCACGCTCCGCCGGCCATCGCCGTAGCCACCGCGGACTCCTCCGCCGCCTCGCCTTGTCCCTCCCGCAAGCCTCCCCGACCCTCCCCTTTATATAGCGCCGCTCCCCGGACCCCGCCTCCTCTCTCTCTCGCCGAATCACGCCGCCAAGCTGCTCGCCGCCGCCGCCCGCGCATTGCTGCCCTGCGCCGCCTAGCGCCGCCGACGCCGCCCATTGCCCGCCCGGCGCCGTTGCACCCCTTGCCGCGCATCGCCGCCGCCCCGCGCCGCCCTTCCTCGCCGCGCTCGCCGGAACCGCCGCGCCGCCTCGCCTCGCCGGAAACCGCCGCCGCCGACGCCACGAACCGGTAATAGACCGCCCCGTTGACCGGTTTGGTTTTTGTTAAAAAAACCCTAGATTGGTTTTGTTATAAAACCGGTTTTGTTTAGGTTTATTTATGTAGTGAACGTTCATTAGTTAGCTTCTTTAGCGAACGGTTTTCGTCGGTTTAGGTTCTGTAGCGAGCGTTCGCTCGATAGAGTTTTTCTTTTTTCTTTTAATTTCGGCCAGGGACCCGTTTGTGAATAGTTTATTTACAGAATAGTCCCTGTACTTCAAAGGACTATAACTATTTACTCGTTAGTCCAAATCCAACGAAACCTACACCCACGTCTTCGTTATGATCCCCTCTATCTAGTAATCCAACTCAAACATGTTTTTGAAAAGTTTAAAATTTGAATTAGATCAGATTTGAATTCAAACTTCGTTTGATCATAACTTCAGTTTCGTAGCTCCGTTTGAGTTGATTCTTTTTGCAAATCGAAGCTCTTGACCTAAACATTCTAATAACCAAATTCACATAATTTTGGTACTGTTAGAAATTGTTGTATGTTGCAAGAGTTATTTTGCTTGGTTTTGAAGTTTTCCGAATCGTCTTCTTCGATCTTACTGATCTTTTGAATGGTTGCTTATGTGTGGTTACTATTGCTTGCTTACGATAGATTGACCGGAGTGTGACGAGTAGAACTATCAAGAGTTATGAGTGCGAATCATCTTCATCAACATTGCAGGCAAGTTCACACTTTGATCATATCCCCTTTCATACCCAGTTTTTATGATTAGTTTCAGCCTCAAACGTTGCATGAGCAGGATTGATAACATGTGGGTATTGGGAAGTAGTTGATGAGGTAGGAACCTATTGCCCTGCATTCAAACCTTGGGAGTTACTATTACGTTATGCTTATAGTGCCATGCTATGCTCGTAGACGTGGATTGGGTTTTGAGAGTATTCATGACAGATGTGAGATTGTTAATTAAGGGTTTACTTAAGGTGGCAACTTAAACACACATCTGGGTGGATTGAGGCACCTGGGTATTCGAGGATTGCCTGTCTAGGCACCTGGGTAGACCAGGATTGACTATTTTTTTATGGACCGCCACCCAGGCTCAAAGGGATCATGAGATTATTCATGCTAGAAACTTCCGTGTGCAGCCACAAGCTATTATGGGCTCTAGCATAGTTGACTAAGTCGTGTGAACTCTTAAAGTGGTAGACTAGCAGATGTAGGGGATGTAGGTGGTACGGTCTACCTGATGGTAAGGTGCTAGCGCTTCTGAAATACTATGTCTCGGTCATCCGTCTTCTCAAACACCATGTAGTGCGAGAAACCAAACGGAGGCGATCTAGTCTTGTGGGAAAAAGTGCGCAAACCTCTGCAGAGTGTATAAACTAATCATGGTTAGCCGTGTCCCCGGTTATGGACATCTTGAGTATCTAGTTCTTGGATTATCCTGTTGATCTCATCATGTTACTTTAAATGAATATTGTTGGGTTTAATGATGTTACTTAAGTGGGATTGAGAATGTTGTCAACCATTCTCAATGTTTAACAACCACCATGATAGTTAAATAAAATTTATTCCTTTGCAGTAGGGAAAAATTGGCTTTTTGCAAAAACCTATAACCATAGAGCTTTTCCACCAGCCAAATATGCATGTAGTGATAGCCTTTATTCATCATTCTCTATGGTGTGAATTTGCCAGTACATTCAATGTACTGACCCTCTATGGCTGCAACGTCTCATGTTGCAGGATTTCTTACGACGAGTAAGTGATACGTTAGGGTTACGATTTCTACACTCAACTTTGCCGTTGGTGTTGATGGGAATCCACAACCTTGTTACTTCCGCTATTTTGGATTGAGGTAATAGTATTTACGTTACTTATACATGTGATTTACCTCTGTTATAAATCCTCGAGTACTATGTGTGTCAGCATACCGATCTAGGGATGACACTTAAGCACAGAGACTTGATCCATTCGGGTCGGGTCACTACAGAAGATCACCATGACTCTTGCATAAGGTAGAAGATAATAATAAAAGATAGGCCCTTCGCAGAGGGAAGTAGAGGTTGCCATGCACTTTTATGGTTGGATGTACAAAATCTTAATGCGAAAGAATGTCACTTTATATTGCCCCTTGTGATATGAACCTTTATTATGCAGTCCGTCGCTTTTATTACTTCCATATCACAAGATCATATAAAGCTTATTTCTCCCACACTAATCATACATATTTAGAGCAATTTTTATTGCTTTGCACCGATGCCAACTTACTTGAAGGATCTTACTCAATCCATAGGTAGATATGGTGGACTCTCATGGCAAAATTGGTTTAAGGGTATTTGGAAGCACAAGTAGTATCTGTACTTGGTGATGAGAATTTGGCTAGCATGAGGGGGAAAGTCAAGCTCAACATGTTGGATGATCCATGACAACATACTTTATCTCAGGTATAAGAAAACATAACCCATTATGTTGTCTTCCTTGTCCAACATCAACTCTTTAGCATGTCATATTTTAATGAGTGCTCCCAATCATAAAAGATGTCAATAATAGTACATTTATATGTGAAACCTCTCTTTCCTTATTACTTCCTATTAATTGCAACGATGACTAAAGCTATGTCTGCCAACTCCCAACAACTTTTAATCATCACACTCTTTCTATGTGAAGTCATTACTATCAATTAGATCAATATGAACTTTTGTTTCTTCTTATTATTTTTCTCTTCTCTTTTATTCACCCAAGATCATAGCAAGAAAATCAAGCCCTTGACTCAACACTAATCTTTATTATATAGCTCACGGACTCGATTACATAGAGAGATCATAAAGCAAAACTTAAAACTAGATCATGCCATAAACTTTATTCTACTAGATCAAAATACTACTAATAGGATCAAACTAAGGAAAACGGTAAAGATAGGAGTTGTGATTGTGATACGATACCGGGGTATAAATTTAGCAACTATGTAATTAGCATAATCAGCATACCAAGGGGTACTACGAGAAGTACTTATGACATTTCATTGTTCATCAGGAAAGATATCATCAATAGGTAGTGGGTCATCAAGAACATTCTCTAACCTAGATAAGTTGTCTGCAACGGGGTTCTTAGCTCCTTTTCTATCAACAATATGCAAATCAAATTCTTGTAGCAAGAGAACCCATCTAATAAGTCTAGGTTTAGCATCTTTCTTCTCCATAAGATATTTAATAGCAGCGTGATCAGTGTGGATAGTTACTTTAGAATCAACAATATAAGGTCTGAACTTATCACAAGCAAATACAACTGCTAAAACTTCTTTTTCAGTAGTAGCATAATTTCTTTGAGCATTGTCGGGGGTCTTCCTAGCATAATGGATAACATTTAATTTCTTATCAACTCTTTGCCCTAAAACATCACCTACAGCATAATCGCTAGCATCACACATAATTTCAAAGGGTAAATTCCAATCAGGTGGCTGAACAATAGGTGCAGAGGCTAATGCTTTCTTAAGTATTTCAAATGCATCTACACAATCATCATCAAAGACAAATGTATATATCTTTTTGTAATAAATTAGTCAGAGGCCGAGAAATTTTTGAGAAGTCCTTAATGAACCTTCTATAAAATCTGGCGTGACCAAGGAAACTTCTTATACCTTTGATGTCCTTGGGACATGGCATCTTTTCAATAGCATCAACCTTGACTTTATCAACTTCAATACCTCTTTCAGAAACTTTATGCCCCAAAACAATACCCTCATTAACCATAAAGTGGCACTTTTCCCAATTCAAGACAAGATTAGTTTCTTCACATCTCTGCAAAACTCGATCAAGATTGCTCAAGCAATCATCAAAAGAAGATCCATAGACGGAAAAGTTGTCCATGAAAACCTCACAAATCTTTTCACAAAAGTCAGAGAATATAGCCATCATGCATCTTTGAAAGGTAGAAGGTGCATTACATAAACCAAAAGGCATACGTCTATAAGCAAAAGTACCAAAAGGGCATGTAAAAGTAGTCTTTGATTGATCTTTAGCCGACACAGGTATTTGAGAGAAACCAGAATAACCATCTAGAAAGCAGCAATGTGTATGTTTGCATAATCTTTCTAGCATTTGATCGATAAAAGGTAAGGGGTAATGATCTTTCTTAGTAGCCTTATTTAATTTGCAGAAATCAATTACCATCCTATAACCTGTAATAATTCTTTGTGGAATGAATTCATCTTTATCATTAGGAACAATAGTAATACCTCCCTTCTTACGGACACAATGAACATGACTTACCCACTGACTATCAGCAACGGGATAAATTATACCTGCCTCCAGAAGCTTTAGTATTTCTTTTCTTACCACTTCTTTCATTTTAGGATTCAGACGTCGTTGAGGATCACGAACTGGTTTGGCATCTGCTTCCAAATTTATTTTATGTTGACATAGAGTGGGACTAATGCCCTTAAGATCATCAAGAGTATATCCAATAGCAGCACGGTGCTTCTTTAGAGTTTTCAATAATCTTTCTTCTTCATGCTCTGAAAGGTTAGCACTAATAATAACAGGATATATCTTCTTTTCATCAAGATAGACATATTTAAGATTATTAGGAAACGGTTTAAACTCAAACACAGGATCACCCTTAGGTGGAGGGGGATCCCCTAGGATTTCAACAGGCAAATTGTGTTTCAGCATAGGTTCCTGTTTAAAGTATACTTCATCTATTTCCCTTCTTTCATTCATAAACATATCATTCTCATGGTCTAGCAAATATTCTTCTAAAGGATCACTAGGAGGTACGACAATAGAAGCAAGACCAATAATTTCATCCTTACTAGGCAATTCTTCTTCACAGTGTTGTTTACTAAATTTAGAGAAATTAAACTCATGAGTCATATCATCTAAGCCGACAGTAACAACACCCCTTGTGCAATCTATGGTAGCATTAACAGTATTTAAGAAGGGTCTACTAGATATAATGGGACAAAAGCTATCTTGTGGGGAACCAAGAACAAGAAAATTAGCAGGATATTTAGTTTTCCCACACAAGACTTCAACATCTCTAACAATTCCCATTGGTTAAATAGTATCTCCATTAGCAATTTTAATAGTACCATCAATTTCTTCTAACTCAACAGGTGCAATGTCATGCATAATTTCTTTGTATAAGTCAATAGGTATTACACTAGCACTAGCACCCATATCACAAAAGCCATGATAACAATGATCTCCTATTTTAACAGAAATAACAGGCATGCCTACCACAGGTCTAGGTTTATCTGTATCACGGGGTTTAGCAATTCTAGCAGTTTCATTACAGAAGTAAATAACATGCCCATCTATATTATCAGACAAGAGATCTTTCACAATAGCAATATTAGGTTCTACTTTAACTTGCTCAGGAGGTGTATATGTTTTAATATTGGTTTTACGAACCATAGTTGAAGCTTTAGCATGATCCTTTATCCTAACAGGGAAAGCTGGTTTCTCAACATTACAAGTAGGAACAATAGGATCATTATAAGTGACAGTCTTTTCTTCAACTTTAATAGGTGCAGCTACTTTTACTTCTATGGGAGGATGATATTTAAACCACTTCTCCTTAGGGAGATCAACATAAGTAGCAAAAGATTCACAAAAATAAGCTACTATCTCAGAATCAAGTCCATATTTAGTGCTAAACTTACGGAAAATATCGGTATCCATAAAAGATTTAACACAATCAAACTTAGATGTCATACCTGACTCCTTACCATTGTCGAGGTCCCAATCTTCAGAGTTGCGTTTAATACTATCCAATAAATCCCATCTAAATCCAATAGTCTTCATCATAGAAGAGCCAGCACAAGAAGTATCGAGCATGGTGCGATTATTTTCAGAAAGCTGAGCATAAATTTTTTGAAGAATTGTTTCTCTTGGGAGCTCATGATTGGGGCATGAATATAACATTGATTTATGCCTCCCCCAAGCTTGAGCGATGCTTTCTCCTTCGCGAGGCCAAAAATTATATATATAATTGCGATCACGATGAACAAGATGCATAGGGTAATACTTTTGATGAAATTCCAATTTCAATCTTCTATAGTTCCATGATCTTGTATCATCACATAGCCTATACCATGTCAATGCATCTCCCTTCAAAGATAAAGGGAAGACCTTCTTCTTAGCAACATCATCGGGTATACCTGCAAGCATAAATAATCCACAAACTTCATCCACATATATTAGGTGTTCATCAGGATGCTTTGTTCCATCTCCTGTAAAAGGATTAGCTAGCAATTTTTCTATCATACTCGAAGGATACTCATAAGGAATTTCATTTTCAATAGGTTCAGTGGGTTGAGGAGCAACTCTTTGCTCTACTGGTCGGGGTGAAGATACCCCGAACAAGCCCCTCAGAGGATTACTTTCCATAGTAACAAGTGACAGTAAATTTCCGCACACTATATAAATTTTTTCCTTACCAAATTCCACCTACCAAAGGCGCTTCACTCCCCGGCAATGGCGCTAGAAAAGAGTCTTGATGACCCACAAGTATGGGGGATCTATCGTAGTCCTTTCGATAAGTAAGAGTGTCGAACCCAACGAGGAGCAGAAGGAAATGATAAACGGTTTTCAGCAAGGTATTCTCTGCAAGTACTGAAATGAGTAGTAACAGATAGTTTTGTGATAAGATAATTTGTAACGAGCAACAAGTAAAAAAAGTAAATAAAGTGCAGCAAGGTGGACCAATCCTTTTTGAAGCAAAGGACAAGCCTGGACAAACTCTTATATAAGGAAAAGCGCTCCCGAGGACACAGGGGAATATCGGCAAGCTAGTTTTCATCACGTTCATATGATTCGCGTTCGGTACTTTGATAATTTGACATGTGGGTGGACTGGTGCTTGGGTGCTGTTCTTACTTGAACAAGAATCCCACTTATGATTAACCTCTATTGCAAGCATCCGCAACTACAACAAAAGTATTAAGGTAAACCTAACCATAGCATGAAACATATGGATCCAAATCAGCCCCTTACGAAGCAACGCATAAACTAGGGTCTAAGCTTCTGTCACTCTAGCAACCCATCATCTACTTATTACTTCCCAATGCCTTCCTCTAGGCCCAAATAATGGTGAAGTGTTATGTAGTCAACGTTTACATAACACCACTAGAGGCTAGACAACATACATCTTATCAAAATATCGAACGAATACCAAATTCACATGACTACTAATAGCAAGACTTCTCCCTTGTCCTCAGGAACAAACATAACTACTCACAAAGCATATTCATGTTCATAATCAGAGGGGTAATAATATGCATCAAGGATCTGAACATATGATCTTCCACCAATTAAACCAACTAGCATCAACTACAAGGAGTAATTAACACTACTAGCAACCTACTAGCACCAATCCCAGACTTGGAGACAAGAATTGGATACAAGAGAAGAACTAGGGTTTTGAGATGAGATGGTGTTGATGAAGATGTTGATGGAGATTGCCCTCTCCTGATGAGAGGAGCGTTGGTGATGACGATGGCGATGATTTCCCCCTCCGGGAGGGAAGTTTCCCCGGCAGAACAGCTCTGCCGGAGCTCTAGATTGGATCCGCCAAGGTTCCGCCTCGTGGCGGCGGAGTTTCGTCCCGAAAGGTTTCTTCTTATTTTTTTCTCGACGAAAGACTTCATATAGGAGAATATGGTCATCGGAGAGCCACCAGGGGGCCCACGAGGTAGGGGGCGCGCCCTAGGGGGGGCGCCCCCCACCCTCGTGAGTAGGGTGTGGCCCCCCTGGTCTTCATCTTTGGCGAGGATTTTTCATTATTTATTATAAGGTGTTCCATGGAGTTTCAGGACTTTTGGAGTTGTGCAGAATAGGTCTCTAATATTTGCTCCTTTTCTAGCCCAGAATTCTAGTTGCCGGCATTCTCCCTCCTTATGTAAACCTTGTAAAATAAGAGGGAATAGGCATAAGTATTGTAACATAATGTGAAATAATAGCCCATAATGCAATAAATATCGATATAAAAGCATTATGCAAAATGGATGTATCAGTGACTTAGATGTGAAACATGTTTTCGCCTAAGTTAAAAAACTACTCTAAGTGGAGAGCAATCCTCCCACTCGGGGGCTTAGCCGCGAACCAGTTTTGCCTAAGTTAAAAACTACTCCGAGTGAAGAGCAATCCTCCCACTCGGAGGCTTAGCCGCGAACCATTTTTCACCTAAGTTAAAAATTACTTCGAGTGAACAGCAATCCTCCCACTCAGGGGCTTAGCCACGAACCAGTTTCGCCTAAGTTAAAAACTACTCTGAGTGGAGAGGAATCCTCCCACTCAGGGGCTTAGCTGCGAGCCTATCCTCGCCTATGTTAAAAAACTACTCCGAGTGGAGAGCAATCCTCCCACTCAGAGGCTTAGCCGCGAACCAGTTTTGCCTAAGTTAAAAACTACTCCGAGTGGAGAGCAATCGTCCCACTCGGGGGCTTAGCCGCGAGCCCATCCTTGCCAAAATTAAAAAACTACTCCGAGTGGAGAGCAATCCTCCCACTCAGGGGCTTAGCCGTAAGCCCGTCCTTGCCTAAGTTAAAAACTACTCCGAGTGGAGAGCAATCCTCCTAGTCGGGGGCTTAGCCGCGAGCCCATCCTCACCTAAGTTAAAAAACTACTCCGAGTGGAGAGAAGTCCTTCCACTCGAGGGCTTAGCCGCGAGCCCGTCCTCGCCTAAGTTAAAAAACTACTCCGAGTGGAGAGCAATTCTCCCACTCAGAAGCTTGGCCGCGAACCAGTTTCGCCTAAAGTTAAAAACTACTCCGAGTGGAGAGCAATCCTCCCACTCGGGGGCTTTTCCGCGAGCGCGTCTTTGCCTAAGTTAAAAAACTACTCCGAGTGGAGAGCAATCCTCCCACTCGAGGGCTTAGACGCGAGCCTGTCTTTGCCTATGTTAAAAACTACTCCGAGTGGAGAGTAATCCTCCCACTCGGGAGCTTAGCCGTGAGCCCGTCGTCGCCTAAGTTAATAAACTACTCTGAGTGGAGAGCAATCCTCCCACTCGAGGCTTAGCCGGGAGCCCGTCTTCGCCTAAGTTAAAACTACTCTGAGTGGAGAGCAATCCTCCCACTCAGGGGCTTAGCCGCAAGCCCGTATTCGCCTAAGTTAAATAACTACTTCGAGTGGAGAGCAATCCTCCCACTCGGAGGCTTAGCCGCGAGCCCGTCTTCGCTTAAGTTAAAAAACTACTCCGAGTGGAGAGCAATCCTCCCACTCGGGGGCTTAACCCCGAGCCCGTCTTCGCCTAAGCTAAAAAACTACTCCGAGTGGAGAGCAATCCTCCCACTCGAGGGCTTAGCCGCGAGCCTATCTTCACTTAAGTTAAAAAACTACTCCGAGTGGAGAGCAATCCTCCCACTCGAGGGCTTAGCCGTGAGCCCGTCCTCGCCTAAGTTAAAAAACTACTCTAAGTGGAGAGCAATCCTCCCACTCGGAGGCTTAGCCGCAAGCCCGTCCTCGCCTAAGTTAAACTACTCCAAGTGGAGAGCAATCCTCCCACTCAGGGGCTTAGCCACGAGCAATCCTCGCCTAAGTTAAAGAAACTACTCCAAGTGGAGAGCAATCCTCCCACTCGGGTGCTTAGCCGCGAACCGGTTTCGCCTAAGTAAAAAGACTGGATCACACAAAACATTCTGGAAACAAGAAAGCAATATTCGGATAAAACCAGCAAGTTTGGATAAATCCTTCAAGTTTCAGAATCGCAAGCAAAAGTACTCGGGCATCAGGCCCGAAAGAGTTTAACGATTATAGGTTGACTCGACATTTCGAGGCAAATGAATTGGAATCATTAAAGTTCTTCTTCACTCGGCAAGAGGAGGATTCGCTGGCTCGACGAAGGTGTCCAAGTCGATGCCATCAGCTATGCGAGTGGCTGCTTCAATAAAGGTCTCCATGAAGGATTCAAACTAGAGCTTCTTTGTGTTCGCCACTTGGAGAGCCTTCAGCTTTTATTCTTTGGCATCCTTGCAATGGACTCTGATGAGTGAAAGAGCTATGTCGGCTCCGCAATGAGCAGCTGATTTCTTCCACGCCTGCACTCGACTAGGAACTTCATTGAGCCGAGCCATCAGTAACTCGAGGTCATTCTGAAGTTTGTCCTCCGGCCACAGCTCTTGGTCTATCTTTGTCAGCGCAACCTTCAGTCGAGCAATGTATCCCAAGACGCTATCGAGACGAGCTTCAAGTCGGAGTACATTCAGCGCAGCTTCATCCTTGATGAGCGACTTTGTGGGGTCCAGGCCTGGTTCAATCTGCTCAGTTTCCTGCTCAAAATTCTGATAGAACTCTGCACAAGGAAGAAAGGTATGAGTCAGCAGCAACATTATGTAGAAGTTTTCTGGATTCACTCAGACGAAGAAAGATACCTTCAAGCATGATGTACACCGTCTTGGCAAGGCCGCCCAAGTAAGCTTCCAGCTCGTCCCTCTTCCAAGTGAGCTAGTCGACCTTGTCAGCCAGGACAACTTTCGCTTCCCGCAGCTGTGCGGCCTCTTTCTTCACCTCGTCAATAGCAGTCTTCAGATTGGCATTTCCTCTTCAAGTTTGCTGACTGAAGATAGCTTTCTCTCATCTGACGCGCCACCTTCTGTGCTCCCGCAAGTTCATTGTCCTTCCTCTCCAACACCTGCTTCATGGTGTCCAAAGAAATAACATTCTTCAGTCGTGCTTGGAGTTGACGGTTTTCACTACGCACATCTGTTCGAGTGGAATCACTCGGTTCAAATGATGGAAAAGAAGAAACGACAAAGCATACAGTCAGTAAGTTGTTACCTCCCATGGTCTTCACTTCGGCCAGAGCTTCCTTTAGGTTCTTCCTGGCAAGTTCCAGATCCAGTTGGAGTTGGATCTCCTCCTTCTCCAGGGCAGCGTATGATACGTCTCCATCGTATCTACTTTTCCAAACAATTTTGCCCTTGTTTTGGACTCTAACTTGCATGATTTGAATGGAACTAACCAGGACTGACACTGTTTTCAGCAGAAGTGCCATGGTGTTATTTTTTGTGCAGAAATAAAAGTTCTTGGAATGTCCTGAAAATCAATGGAGAATATTTTGGGAATATATAAAAAATACTGGCGAAAGAATCAATGTCAGGGGGCCCACACCCTGTCCATGAGGGTGGGGGCATGCTCCCCTGCCTCGTGGGCCCCCTGACGCTCCACCGACCTCAACTCCAACTCCATATATTCACGTTTGGGGAGAAAAAAATCAGGGAGAAGGATTCATCACGTTTTACGATACGGAGCCGCCGCCAAGCCCTAATATTTCTCGGGAGGGCTGATCTGGAGTCCGTTCGGGGCTCCGGAGAGGGGAATCCATCGCCATCGTCATCGTCAACCTTCCTCCATCACCAATTTCATGATGCTCACTGCCGTGCGTGAGTAATTCCATTGTAGGCTTGCTGAACGGTGATGGGTTGGATGAGATTTATCATGTAATCGGGTTAGTTTTGTTAGGGTTTGATCCCTAGTATCCATTATGTTCTGAGATTGATGTTCCTATGAGTTTGCTATGCTTAATGCTTGTCACTAGGGCTCGAGTGCCATGATTTCAGATCTGAACATATTATGTTTTCATGAATATATGTGAGTTCTTGATCCTATCTTGCAAGTCTATAATCACCTATTATGTGTTATGATCCGTTAACCTCGAGTGACAATAATCGAGATACTTACCGGTGATGACCGTAGTTTGAGGAGTTCATGTATTCACTATGTGTTAATGCTTTGGTCCGGTACTCTATTAAAAGGAGGCCTTAATATACCTTAGTTTCCAATAGGACCCCGTTGCCATGGGAGGGTAGGACAAAAGATGTCATGCAAGTTCTTTTCCATAAGCACGTATGACTATATTCGGAATACATGCCTCCATTACATTGATGAACTGGAGCTAGTTTCGTGTCACCCTATGTTATAACTGTTGCATGAGGAATCACATCCGACATAATTATCCATCATTGATCCATTGCCTACGAGCTTTTCACATATTGATCTTTGCTTAGTTACTTTTCCGTTGCCACTGTTACGGTTGCTACAAAAACTACTACTGTTACTTTTGCCACCGTTATCGTTACTTCCATACTACTTTGCTACTAAATACTTTGTTGCATATATTAAGTCTTTCAGGTGTGGTTGAATTGACAACTCCACTGCGAATACTTGAGAATATTCTTTGGCTCCCCTTGTGTCGAATCAATAAATTTGGGTTGAATACTCTACCCTCGAAAACTATTGCGATCCCCTATACTTATGGGTTATCAAAACCATTTTCAGGCGCCATTGCCGGGGAGCATAACTCTATTCTTTGAGTCACTTGGGATTTATATCTGTTGATCACTATGAGGAATTTGAAAGATGAAAGAACCAAGATTTTCCCCTCAACTACGAGGGGAGGTAAGGAACTGCCATCTAGCTCTGCACTTGATTCACCTTCTGTTATGAGTAAATTTGTGACACCTACACCTATTATTGATTCTGATATGTTACATGTTATTGATGATGCCACTTCTTCTATGCATGATTCTTATGATGAAACTACTTCTATGCTTGATAATACTACGCCATTAGGTGAATTTCTTGATGAACAACTTTCTAGGGTTAGAGAGAATGAAATTATTGAAATAGATAATATTGATGAAAGTGATGATGAAGATTCTCCCCCTAGATATGAATTTCCTGATGTGCCTGAGGGTTATTTTATGGATGAAGAAACTGCTAGAGACCTTTTTGCTTGCAAAGATAGATATGATCTTAAGAAACTATTAGCTAAGCTGAAAGAAAAGTCTTTGAATGCTAGAATGAAATATGACCCTGCTTTTGCTACTTCACCTATCTGTATTTCTGATAAGGATTATGATTTCTCTGTCGATCCTGAGTTAATTACTTTGGTTGAATCTGATCCTTTTTATGGCTATGAATCTGAAACTGTTGTGGCACATCTTACTAAATTGAATGATATAGCCACCCTATTCACTCATGAGGAAAAATTTTGTTACTACTATATCCTTAAGTTATTTCCGTTCTCATTAAAGGGTGATGCTAAAACATGGTTTAATTCTCTTGCTCCTGGTTGTGTGCGTAGTCCCCAAGATATGATTTATTCCTTCTCTGCTAAATATTTCCCCGCTCATAAGAAACAAGCTGCCTTAAGGGAAATATATAATTTTGTGCAAATTGAAGAATAGAGTCTCCCACAAGCTTGGGGGAGGATTCTCCAATTACTTAATGCTTTGCCTGATCATCCTCTCAAGAAAAATGAAATACCTGATATCTTTTATAATGGACTAACCGATGCTTCCAGAGACCACCTAGATAGTTGTGCTGGTTGTGTTTTCAGGGGAAGAACTGTTGAGCAAGCTGAATTGCTATTGAATAATATATTAAGTAATGATAATGATTGGACACTTCCTGAACCAACTCCTAAGCCAACTCCAAAGAAAAGGGGTATTCTATTTCTCAGTCCTGAAGATATGAAAGAGGCAAAGAAATCTATGAAAGAAAAGGGTATTAAAGCTGAAGATGTTAAGAATTTACCACCTATTGAAGAAATACATGGTCTTAATAACCCGACACAGGTAGTAATGGTAAATTCTCTCTATAGATTTGATGAAGGTGATATTCCTCGTAATAAGTCTGCTAGCCAATTCTTGGATGAGTTTGATAATTTTATTGTTAAACAAGAAAACTTCAATGCTTATGTTGGTAGACAGTTGAAACATAATGCTTATATGATTGAACACTTGAGTGATTATATGTCTAGAGTTAAAGGTGACCTTAAACTTATTAGTAAACATGCTTCTATGGTTACCACTCAAGGAGAACAAGTTCTTAAAGCACAAGATGATTTGCTCTTAAATATTAAGAAAAATGGTAATGTTGTTAGAGTTGTGACTAGAGGGGGTAAAATGACTTAGGAACCTTTGTATCCTGAGGGCCACCCTAAGAGAGTTGAGCAAGATTCTCAGAGAACTAATGTTTACACATAGTCCTTCTAAGAAGAAGAAAAATAAAAATGATAGGACTTTGCATGCTTCTAGTGATCCTGTTTGTTGACACACCTAAGAATCCCAATGATATTTCTATTTCTCATGCTGAAACACAATCTGGTAATGAACATGAACCTAGTGATAATGTTAATGATGATGTTCATGTTGATGCTCAACCTAGCAATAACAATGATGTAGAGATTGAACCCGCTGTTGATCTTGATAACCCACAATGAAAGAATCAATGTTATGATAAGAGAGACTTTGTTGCTAGGAAGCACGATAAAGAAAGAGAACCATGGGTTCAGAAACCCATGCCTTTTCCTCCTAAACCATCCAAGAAAAAGGATGATGAGGATTTTGATCACTTTGCTGAAATGATTAGACCTTTCTTTTTGCGCATGTGTTTGACTAATATGCTTAAGATGAATCCTTATGCTAAGTATATGAAATATATTGTAACAAATAAAAGAAAGATACCGAAAGATGAAAATTCCACCATGCTTGCCAATTATACTTTTAAAGGTGGAATACCTAAGAAACTAGGAGATCCCGGAGTACCAACTATACCATGCTCCATTAAAAGAAACTATGTTAAAACTTCTTTATGTGATCTTGGAGCCAGTGTTAGTGTTATGCCTCTCTATTTATATCGTAGACTTGATTTGAATAAGCTGACACCTACTGAAATATCTTTGCAAATGGCCGATAAATCAACTGCTATACCTGTCGGTATTTGTGAGGATGTGCTTGTTGTGGTTGCAAACATTACTATTTTAATGGACTTTGTTATTCTTGATATTCCCGAGGACGATAGTATGTATATTATCCTTGGTAGACCCTTTTTGAATACTGCAGGGGCTGTTATTGATTGCAACAAAGGCAATGTCACTTTTATGTTAATGGTAATGAGCATACGCTACACTTTCCGAGGAAACAACCTCAAGTCCACAGTATTAATTCTATTGGAAAATTTTCAATGATTACTATTGGAGGTTTTGAATTCCCTCTCCCTACTGTCAAGAAGAAATATGATATTCTTATTGTTGGGGACATGCATATCCCCGTTGAGGTAACCTAGTGTTATTCAAAAATTCCCCGGTTTCATGTTATCCGGAAAGAGTTTGGTAACAAGACTTGATCAACCTTGTTAGTGGATTCCTTTTGATGAGCATGAGATTGATGAACTTAGAAAGCACAACTCTCTGTACCCTCCTTTTACTTTCTGTTATTTAGATTAAATAAATCAAAATAGTATTTTTTGTCTGTTTTTTGAATTATCCTTGCAATAAAAATACCCCGAAAATAAAAGTTCTCCAAATGTCCTGAAAATGAAATATAATTTTTTGTAGAATATTTAAGAATTTCTGGCACTGAGAACACATCAGGGGGCCCACTGATGTCTACTACACAACCTTCTTCTTGTAGACGTTGTTGGGCCTCCAAGTGCAGATGTTTGTAGGACACTAGGAAATTTCCCTCAAGTGGATGACCTAAGGTTTATCAATCCGTGGGAGGCGTAGGATGAAGATGGTCTCTCTCAAGCAACCCTGCAACCAAATAACAAAGAGTCTCTTGTGTCCCCAACACACCCAATATAATGGTAAATTGTATAGGTGCACTAGTTCGGCGAAGAGACGGTGATACAAGTGCAATATGGATAGTAGATAAAGGTTTTTTGTAATCTGAAAATATAAAAACAGCAAGGTTAATGATAAAAGTGAGCACAAACGGTATTGCAATGATAGGAAACAAGGCCTAGGGTTCATACTTTCACTAGTGCAAGTTCTCTCAACAATAATAACGTAATTGGATCATATAACTATCCCTCAACATGCAACAAAGAGTCACTCCAAAGTCACTAATAGCAGAGAACAAACGAAGAGATTATTGTAGGGTATGAAACCACCTCAAAGTTATCCTAGAGTCCGTAGTAAAATAACATGAAGCTATTATTTCCGTTCAATCTATCATAGAGTTCGTACTAGAATAACATTTTAAGACACAAATCAACCAAAACCCTAATGTCACCTAGATACTCCAATGTCACCTCAAGTATCCGTGGGTATGATTATACGATATGCATCACAAAATCTCAGATTCATCTATTCAACCAACACAAAGAACTTCAAAGAGTGCCCCAAAGTTTCTACCAGAGAGTCAAGACGAAAACATGTGCCAACCCCTATGCATAAGTTCACGAGGTCACAGAACTCGCAAGTTGATCACCAAAACATACATCAAGTGGATCACGTGATATCCCATTGTCACCAGTGATAAGCACATGCAAGACATACATCAAGTGTTCTCAAATCCTGAAAGACTCAATACGATAAGATAACTTCAAAGGGAAAACTCAATTCATCACAAGAGAGTAGAGGGGGAGAAACATTATAAGATCCAAATATAATAGCAAAGCTCGCGATACATCAAGATCATGCCGACTCAAGAACACAAGAGAGAGAGAGAGATCAAACACATAGCTACCGATACATACCCTCAGCCCCGAGGGTGAACTACCCCCTCCTCATCATGGAGAGCGCCAGGATGATGAAGATGGCCACCGGAGAGGGATTCCCCCCTCCGGCAGGGTGCCAGAATGGGTCTAGATTGGTTTTCGGTGGCTACGGAGGCTTCTGGCAGCGGAACTCTCAATCTATTGTATTTTCTGGAGGTTTCTGTATTTATAGGAATTTTTGGCTTCGGTCTCACGTCAAGAAGGTGCCCAAGTCGTCCACGAGGCAGGCCCACGCGCTTGGGGGGGGGGGGGGGGGGGGGGGGGTTGGCGCGCCCCCACCCTCGTGCATGACCTGGGGCTCTCCTGGCCCAACTCTTTTACTCCGGGGTTTCATTTGGTCCATAAAAATCGTCAAAAATTGGCACGTCAATTGGACTCCGTATGGTATTCCTTTTCTGCAAAACTTAAAAACAAGGAAAAAAACAGAAATTGGCACTGGGCTCTAGGTTAATAGGTTAGTCCGAAAAATCATATAAAATAGCATATAAATGCATATAAAACATCATAGATGGATAATATAATAGCATGGAACAATAAAAAATTATAGATACGTTGGAGACGTATCAGGCATCCCCAAGCTTAATTCCTGCTCGTCCTCGAGTAGGTAAATGATAAAACTAGGTAGCATTCCACATAAAAAAAATATCTTTTTATCATTTACCTACTCGAGGACGAGCAGGAATTAAGCTTGGAGATGTTGATACATCTCCGTCGTATCGATAATTTTTGATTGTTCCATGCCAATATTCTACAACTTTCATATACTTTTGGAAACTTTTTATAATATTTTTGGGACTAACATATTGATCCAGTGCCCAGTGCCGGTTCCTGTCTGTTGCATGTTTTATGTTTCACAGAATATCCATATCAAACGGAATCCAAATAGGATAAAAACGGACAGAGCTTATTTTTGGAATATATGGAGAATTCCGGAAGAAAAATCCATGCGAGACGGTGCCGGAGGTGGCCACGAGGCAGGGGGCGCGCCTGCCCCCCTGGGCGCGCCCCTGACCCTCGTGGGCCACCCGTTAGGCGGTTGATGCCCTTCTTCGGCCGCAAGAAAGCTAATTTTAGGTAAAAAATCACGGCAAAGGTTTTGGTCCAATCGTAGTTACGGATCTCCATATATATATATATATGAAACGGTGAAAGGGCGGCAGAACAGAACGCAGAAACAGAGAGAGACAGAGAGACACATCCAATCTCGGAGGGGCTCTCTCCCCTCCCATGTCATGGAGGCCAAGGACCAGAGGGGAAACCCTTCTCCAATCTAGGAAGGAGGTCAAGGAAGAAGAAGACGAAGGGGACCCCTCTCCCCTTCTCTTCCGGTGGCGCCGGAACGTTGCCGTGGCCATCATCATCATCATCATCATTGCGATATACACCAACACCTCCGCCATCTTCACCAATATCTCCATCACCTTCCCCCCTCTATCTATAGCGGTCCACTCTCCCGCAACCGGCTATACCCTCTACTTGAACATGGTGCTTTATGCTTCATATTATTATCCAATGATGTGTTGCCATCCTATGATGTCTGAGTAGATTTTCATTGTCCTATCGGTGGTTGATGAATTGCTATGATTGATTTATTTTGCTTGTGGTTATGTTGCTGTCCTTTGGTGCCCATCATATGAGCGCGCACGTGGATCACACCATAGGGTAGTTGTATGTTGATAGGACTATGTATTGGAGGGCAAGGGTGACAGAAGCTTCAGCCTAGCATAGAAATTGATGCATACATGATTGAAGGGGGACCAATATATCTTAATCCTATGGTTGGGTTTTACCTTAATGAACGTTAGTAGTTGCGGATGCTTGCTAATAGTTCCAATCACGAGTGCATAGAATTCCAAGTCAGGGATGACATGCTAGCAGTGGCCTCTCCCACATAATACTTGCTATCGGTCTAGTAAAGTAGTCAATTGCTTAGGGGCAATTTCGCAACTCCTACCACCACTTTTCCACACTCGCTATATTTACTTTATTGCTTCTTTACTTACAAAATCCCCTACCTATTTTTACTTGCTCTTTATTATCTTGCAAACCTATCCAAAAACACCTACAAAGTACTTCTAGTTTCATACTTGTTCTAGGTAATGCTGGGGTTTCTGATCCACGGGCACCTATGGGACCGGCGGACCGGGTCCCTTTTGGTTCGGCGGGGGGCGGAGGTTGCGCAAAGAGCAGATCGAGGCGAAGCAAGCGGGCGGTTGGTCGTGCGAAGAGTAAACCGAGGCGAAGCACGCGAGCGATTTACCCAGGTTCGGGCCGCAAGGATGCGTAAAACCCTACTCCTGCTTTGTGGATTGGTATTGATCTCTAGCTCGGGAGCGAGAGCGAGCGTGAGTGTGTGGAAATGCTGAACCTCACGAGGGCTCTCGAAGTGGCCGACCCCCTCTACGTTGCACACGGGCCTCCTTTTATACTCAAGGGGTTACCGACATAGAGCAACGGGGGCCAAGGGCAAAAATGGAAAGGGTGCCGTGGGTAGGCACAGCTAGGCGCTGTAGTAGGCACAGCTAGCTGCTACAGTGTTATCATACCTAACCCTGACGGCAGGGGACAAGGGCATTAAATGCCCGTCTGTGTCGCCTAGACAGCACCGAAAGGGACCACTAGGGACGCCACCGTCTTGCCACGGTGGTTGTCTTGTCAGCGCCTGCGTGCCACCGCACGCCCCTAGCTGCACAGCCTCCTGCCACGTGCGCTCGGGAGGGGCCCCGGAGCGACACGTGGGTGGATGTGCTGGAGCGCGGGCGTGGAGTGGGGGCTTGCCGCGGCAAGCGCCTTGCCGCGGCCGTCGACTTGTCGCTTCCGGGAGCTTGTCGCTCACCGGGCCTTGCCGGGGCGCGAAGCGCGCCGCGGCAAGTTCCTTGGAATGCCTCGGACGGCCTTCCCGGCAAGCGCCTCTTGCCGGGGCCTTGGAACGCTTCTGATGGCCTTCCCGGCAAGCTCCTCTTGCCGGGGTCTTGCCTTCTTCCCGGCAAGCTCCTCTTGCCGGGGTCTTGTCTTGAGTACTTTGTTCTTGAATGGTCTTCAGAGGGACCACAAGGAATCTTGGTGGCGAAGTGGCAGGCCTTGCCGCGGGACGCTGCGACTGCCCGTGCACAAGTTCGGGGTACAAGGGTACCCCTACTCTAGTACACCGACAGGAGCCCCCGGGCCTGGGCCAGACATGGTGCTGAGCGCTGTTGGGCCAGGCCCAAAACAGTGCACGGGCACGCGCGGCCTAGGTCGCGTCGCACATCTCTCCGCTTCCATCGCGCGCGCCCGTAACGGCGCGCGTCGAACGTGGCGTCGTGGGTGACGCGGACGGCGCGCGCGCGTGGGGCTAAGCCGCGCGAGCATGCGTCAAGCCATGATGAAGGGGAACGGCCCACGCCTTCTACTTCAAACGGAGGTAGGTGTGGGGGCGTGGCGCATTTACTGGATGGGGCCGGTGCGCGATTTTCGAAGCGCCCACTCCCCGAGATCACGGGGTAGGGTGAGGCCGCCCCATCCGTCGCCTCAGTTCTGCATCTCCGCCACGCGGCTCCCATGCATTTGGGATCGCGGACGGCGGGAGCGGGAACCTGGGCCGTTGCGAGCAGAGGGGACGAGTCGGCCCGCCTCCCTGCACTTCCTGTGCCTTGATTCGCTGAGCGGGGCGGCTGGGCTCCCACTTCGCTCCTTTATAAGGAGCGGGAAGGGAGCACCGAAGCCTGCACTCTCCCGTCTCCTCCTTTCTTCAGCTTCTGCTCCCCTTTCTCTCATTCGCCATGGAGAAAGGGAATCCTGGGCCTTCATCGGTGGCGGCGAGGGTCGCCGCCAGACAGCGCACCCTCCCCTTTTCCTCGCTCGTGGTGGCAGAGCCAGCCGTAAGGGGAAGAGGGAGGGGGCGAGGTCGTGGACGAGGTCGGGGACGAGGTCGAGGCGCTCGGGGAAGAGGCGGACGGGGCGACGCGCCAGCTTCGCCCCCGCCGGCGGCTCCTCCCCCCGCGGCGGTCCATATAGGGGACAACCCTTGCGAGTTCTTCGTCAAGCTGCGCCGGGCGCCTCGTCGTCGCCTCCGGCTTCCGGCTCCGTTCGCGGGCGTGATGGAGTCGGACTCGCCCGAGACTCTGAGATTACACATGAGGGGCTCTGGGATCAGCGGCACGCGAGTCCGCGTGGCGTTCCCAGCCCCTGGTGTGATGTATCTCGATCGTGGGTGGAAGACGTTCGCCCGCATCCACAGCTTGACGGGGGGACTCACCCTTCATTTTAAGCTGGTGGAGGGCGATCTCCTCTCCGTCAAGGTCTTCGGGTGCTTCGGCACCCGGGCGAAGTGCTGCGTGGACAGCTCCTCCGATAGCGAAGGCTCCTCCTCGAGCGAGAGTGACGAGGAGGAGAGCGGCAGTGATGGTGAGGGTGGCGGGCGGCAGGACGGCGGCTCCGACTAGGTGTCGGGCGCCGTCTCGTGCGGCACCGGCGACCCTATCATCCGCGGCGCCGGCTTCTTGAACTCCCCGGGGGCGTCTCCTTGGGCGGCTGGCGTAGGGAGGTCGCGGAAGGGGAAGAGGGCTGGCGACAAGGCCGTCAGGTCGGAGTACGAGGGCGTGGTGCCCTCGACAGCGTGCTGACGTCCTGCCGCCCCTCCTTCACACCCTTCTCCCGGCGTCGCCATCACCGCCCGGCCCCCGGATGTTCTCTTGGTGTCTTCTGGCACCTGTAGCTCGCCTTGGCGCCCCTTTCCCCTTTTCGCCCGCTTGTTCTACCTCCTGAAGAGAGGGATAGGAAAAAGGATTACGGGCACCTTATCTTTTTAATTGTAAGCCTTCGGGCCTTTAGCTGTATCTTGTAATCCTCTCTTTCATGTTTTTCATCCTCTATGGACTGTACCTATATGGGATGTTTTTTAATGAAAAGGGGATGTTTGCCGGGTTATTTGCCTCGCGGGTCGAACCCACGCCAAGGAGCAAACCCTTGGTATCTCTCGGACAGGCATTCCATTCCCCGACAACAAGCCCTGCCGCCTTCCCACGCCGCTCGACCTTTCTCACGCCTTTGACGGAGGTGGGAACGAGGTGGGCGCGGCCTCCTCGTTTCATCCCTTCTGCTGCCGCGACTACGACCAAACTTGGCCCCAGGAACGCGCTCTAGGGCTTAGAGTCGGGGGAGCATGGCAGTTTCCGGGAAGAAACAGGGTTTTGCATTCCCCAGTCCATAAGAGGATGCATGAAGAGGGATGAAAACTTATCTGATATCGCAGCCCCCGGCAACTCTGGCTTGCCGGGGGTGACATCTTGGCATTCGCAGCCCCCGGCGTTCTTGCCGGGGCCCAGGTGCCGGCGCGCCCTTCTTCTCCTTTTCGTCTCCAGGTGGCCTGGCCAGGACGTGCGAGCCCTGCGAACGAAGGAAAAGCAAAGGGACGGACCCTCGACCTCTAAGCTAGGGGTTAGCCGCTGTTAGGGACTATCGACCCTAACCAAGGACGAGACTCAGACTCAATCTAGCATGCATGCTATAGCCCCCGGGGTATGCAGTGCTTCATTTTCTGGTGCCAGGGTCTGCGCCTGGCTCTGTACAGAGGTTTACATGCAACAGTGGCAAGACTCGCACAGAGAGGTGGTTGCCGGACGGGGTCCGACAACCGCGCCTTACGGACGAAACTTGCGAAGAGGCTCGATGTCCCAGGAGTTGCTCACTGGCGTGCCATCTTCGGTCTCCAGGCGGACAGCGCCAGGCCTGGTGACTCGTTTCACCCGGTAAGGGCCTTCCCACTTCGGTGTCGACTTGCTTGGATCTTGGCCGACTGAACGCGCCGAAGAGCAAGGTCGCCTTCCTCGAAGCTTCTGGCACGGGCTAGGAGCGACGGCTCGCACAGCGGCCTGAAGACGATCTTCCTCAAGGAGCATCGCGTCATCTGGCCGCAGCCGCTCTTGCTCAAGCTCATCATGAGCGAGCACTCGAGGTGACCCGTATACGAGTTCCGTGAGGTTATCTGTTTCTGCGCCAGGGTCTGCGCCTGGCTCTGTACAAAGGATTACATGCAGCAGCGGCAAGACTTGCACAGAGAGGTGGTTGCCGGACGGGGTCCGACAACCGCGCCTTACGGGTAAAACTTGCGAAGATGCTCGATGTTCCAGGAGTTGCTCACTGGAATGCCGTCTTCGGTCTCCAGGCGGACAGCGCCAGGCCTGGTGACTCGTCTCCCCCGGTAAGGGCCTTCCCACTTCGGCGTCAACTTGTTGGAATTCTTGGCGGACTGAGCGCACCGAAGAACAAGGTCGCCTTCCTCGAGACTCCTGGCATTGACTCTGCGGCTGTGGTAGCGGCGCAGAGCTTGCTGGTAGCGAGCAGCTCGCACAGCAGCCTGGAGACGGTCTTCCTCGAGGAGCAGCGCGTCCTCTTGCCGCAGCCGCTCTTGCTCAAGCTCATCATAAGCGAGCACTCGAGGTGACCCGTATACGAGTTCCGTGGGGGTAGCTGCCTCTGCTCCATAGACTAGAGCAAAGGGTGTCTGTCCAGTGGCTCGATTTGGCGTCGTTCTGATCGACCAAAGAACCACCAGTAGCTCCTCGATCCAGTTTCTTCCACACTTGTGCAGCCTGTCGAAAGTTCTGGTCTTGAGCCCGCGCAGCACCTCGGCGTTTGCCCTCTCCGCTTGACCGTTACTCCTTGGGTGAGCAACAGAGGCGAAGCAGACTTTGGCGCCGAGATCTTGGATGTACTGCATGAAGGCGTGGCTCGTGAATTGTGTGCCGTTGTCGGTGATTATCCGGTTAGGGATCCCGAAGCGGCAAACAATCGACCTGAAGAACTTGACGGCTGACTGTGCGGTCACCTTCCTCACTGGTTCCACTTCCGGCCACTTTGTGAACTTGTCGATTGTGTCGTACAAGTACTCAAAGCCCCCGACAGCTCGGGGGAAGGGGCCGAGGATGTCGAGCCCCCAGACCGAAAATGGCCAGGATAAAGGGATCGTCTGGAGAGCTTGAGCTGGCTGGTGTATCTGCTTGGAATGGAACTGGCACGCTTCACACTTGGTTACTTGTGCAGTTGCATCCTGGAGGGCTGTTGGCCAGAAGAAACCTTGCCGGAATGCTTTGCCGATGAGTGCTCTTGCGCCAATGTGGTGACCACATATGCCTCCGTGTATATCTGCCAACAGCTTCTGTCCGTCTTCCCGGGGAATGCACCTCAATTTCACACCGTTGAGTGTTCTTCTGTACAGCGTCTTGTCGACGAACTGGTACATACTTGACTGCCGGGCTACTCTTTCGGCTTCTTCTTGCTCTTCGAGAAGTTCTCCTGTCTGAAGGAAACGGACAATCTGCTGTGCCCATGTTGGAGCCTGTGGCTCGACAACAAGGACTAAAGGCAACTCTGCAGCTGCGGGAACGTCCGCTTCTACGGCGAGAAGCTGTTTCTCTGCCGGAGCTTGACGTTCCGCACCAAGCTTGCCGGGAGCTTCAGCTTCAACGGAACGAACCCTAGGGCTTGCCGGAGCTTCTGGCTCACCGGCGCTCTTGGCGTTGATCTTGGAGGTTGCTGCGGGAATATCTGCTTCGACGGCGAGAAGCTGTGTCTCTGCCGGAGCGTGGCATCCCGCGACAAGCTTGCCGGGAGCTTCAGCTTCAACGGAACAAACCCTAGGGCTTGTCAGAGCGTCTGGCTCACCAGCGTTGATCTTGGGGACCTTCTTGGCGGCGGCTTCGGGGAGCTCTGCCGGCAGGTAGTCACCAGGAATCAACTTCCTCTTCTTGCTTTTTCCATTTGATGGTGTTACAGACGGTTGAGTCAGCTTGAGCACAAAGGTCCCTGGTTCCACAGGTAACTTAAGTGCGGCGCACTTTGACAGGCCATCAGCAATGGCGTTCTGAGTTCTCGGAACGTGCTCCATTTGCAGGCCGTCAAAGCACTCTTCTAGCTTTCTCACTTCGTCGACGTAAGCTTCCATCAACGGACTCTGATAATTCTTGTTTACTTGGCGGACGACAAGCTGTGAGTCACCCCTGACAATGAGCTTCTTAATCCCAACGTCTGCCGCGACCCTGAGACCGGCAAGCAATCCTTCATACTCTGCAGTATTTTTTGTTGCTTGCTCCTTGGGAAAGTGCATTTGGACTATGTACTTGAGGTGCTCTCCGGTGGGCGCGATAAGCAGCACACCGGCGCCGGCGCCTTGCAGCGAGAAAGCACCATCAAAGTACATCAGCCACTCTTTGCTCGCTTCTTTGTCAGGGATGTTTGTCTCCAGGATTTCTTCGTCCGGAGTTGGCGTCCATTCCGCTATGAACTCCGCCAATGCTCTGCTCTGGATAGTTGAAGTGCTTTCAAACTTGAGACCAAAGCTTGACAGTTCCAGTGCCCACTCAACAATCCTGCCTGTCGCTTCAGGATTCTGCAGTATCCTCTTCAGCGGAAAGCGAGTGACCACCGTGATCTCGTGTGCTTGGAAGTAATGGCGCAGCTTTCTTGAGGCCATGAGAAGGCCGAAAAGCAGTTTCTGCACACCAGAGTACCTTCACCTAGCTCGCGGATCCGAAGAACTTGTCGTTGGTCGCGACGAGCTCGCGGATCCGACGACGCGGTGGAGTCGCTGTCGTGGCGGATCTGGTGGGTCGGCGATCTTGGCCTTCGGGGTGGGGAGTGCACAGTAGTTGCACCCCCACCAGTCTTGTCTCCACCGGTTTGCGCCTGGCTGACTCGCTGCGGCTGCAACATGCTCGGCTGCCGAGGAGTGTCGCCGTTGGCGAAGCCGATGAGACTCTGGATAGTGGCCCTCCAGTCGTTGATCTTGTCCGCCGCTGGAGGGTAGTCTAGGATCAGCTGAGCTCGCGCCAGAGCTTCCGCTGCGGTGGCGGGCGTCGGTAGCGAACGGTGCGAGGAGCGGGATACGCTCGGACTCCTAACCACGTTAGAAGGAGCAGTATCCCGTCCAGGCGACCGTGTCTCGCTCGCGCCGGCTTGTTGACGCGCATGGTGGTCCTGGGCGCTTCGGGGTCCACCAGCTCGATCTTGGTCCAGCGAGCGCATGGTACCGTGAGTACCATGGCGCTGCCGGTCCCGCGCCTCCTGGGACAGGCGCGGTGCATGCACGGACGCCGAGGTCTTGGAGTGCGCCCGGTCGTTGTGGGAGCCGGCCACGCCGCCGATGGGCAGCGCAGCCTTGTCCTGGGACCTGGCAGCACCAAGAGTTCCCTCGTCGATGCGTGCCCTTCTGCCGGCGCCTGCCCCACCGTCCGTTTGCTCCGGCGGTGGGTGGCTCGGCGCGGACGGAGCAGCTGCCTCCGAAACTTTCTTCTTCGGCGGCATGTTGATGAAGATGGTGAAGATCGATGAGGAAGTTGAAGATCTAGCCCGCAAGAACGCCGGATCTGATTCACACAACTTCGACGCCCCCTGCCTGGCGCGCCAGAGATGCCGGGGTTTCTGATCCACGGGCACCTATGGGACCGGCGGACCGGGTCCCTTTTGGTTCGGCGGGGGGCGGAGGTTGCGCAAAGAGCAGATCGAGGCGAAGCAAGCGGGCGGTTGGTTGTGCGAAGAGTAAACCGAGGCGAAGCACGCGAGCGATTTACCCAGGTTCGGGCCGCAAGGATGCGTAAAACCCTACTCCTGCTTTGTGGATTGGTATTGATCTCTAGCTCGGCAGCGAGAGCGAGCGTGAGTGTGTGGAAATGCTGAACCTCGCGAGGGCTCTCGAAGTGGCCGACCCCCTCTACGTTGCACACGGGCTTCCTTTTATACTCAAGGGGTTACCGACATAGAGCAACGGGGGCCAAGGGCAAAAATGGAAAGGTTGCCGGGGGTAGGCACAGCTAGGCGCTGTAGTAGGCACAGCTAGCTGCTACAGTGTTATCATACCTAACCCTGACGGCAGGGGACAAGGGCATTAAATGCCCGTCTGTGTCGCCTAGACAGCACCGAAAGGGACCACTAGGGACGCCACCGTCTTGCCACGGTGGTAGTCTTGTCAGCGCCTGCGTGCCACCGCACGCCCCTAGCTGCACAGCCTCCTGCCACGTGCGCTCGGGAGGGGCCCCGGAGCGACACGTGGGTGGATGTGCTGGAGCGCGGGCGTGGAGTGGGGGCTTGCCGCGGCCGTCGACTTGTCGCTTCCGGGAGCTTGTCGCTCACCGGGCCTTGCCGGGGCGCGAAGCGCGCCGCGGCAAGTTCCTTGGAATGCCTCGGACGGCCTTCCCGGCAAGCGCCTCTTGCCGAGGCCTTGGAACGCTTCTGATGGCCTTCCCGGCAAGCTCCTCTTGCCGGGGTCTTGCCTTCTTCCCGGCAAGCTCCTCTTGCCGGGGTCTTGTCTTGAGTACTTTGTTCTTGAATGGTCTTCAGAGGGACCACAAGGAATCTTGGTGGCGAACTGGCAGGCCTTGCCACGGGACGCTGCGACTGCCCGTGCACAAGTTCGGGGTACAAGGGTACCCCTACTCTAGTACACCGATAGGTAAAGTGAACATCAAGCGTGCGTAGAGTTGTATTGGTGGTCGATAGAACTTGAGGGAACTTGAGGGAACATCAAGAGTGCGTAGAGTTGTATTTGGTGGTCGACACTCTTACTTATCGAAAACTGTTGCGATCCCCTATGCTTGTGGGTTATCAGTACCGACAAAAGTTGCGCGATACTAGAGAGGCTAGCAATGGTGGAAGGGTGAGGGTGCATATAATCCATGGACTCAACATTAGTCATAAATAACTCACATTCTTATTGCAAAAATCTATTAGTTATCAAAACGAAGTACTACACGCATGCTCCTAGTGGGATAGATTGGTAGGAAAAGACCATCGCTCGTCCCCGACCGCCACTCATAAGGAAGACAATTAATCAATAAATCATGCTCTGACTTCATCACATAACGGTTCACCATACGTGCATGCTACGGGAATCACAAACTTTAACACAAGTATCTCTAAAATTCACAACTACTCAACTAGCATGACTCTAATATCACCATCTTCATATCTCAAAACAATCATCAAGTATCAAACTTCTCATAGTATTCAATGCACTCTATATGAAAGTTTTTATTATATCCCTCTTGGATGCCTATCATATTAGGACTAGATTCATAACCAAAGAAAATTAACATGCTGTTCTAAAGACTCTCAAAATAATATAAGTGAAGCATGAGAGTTCAACTTTTTTTTCAAAATAAAGCCACCACCGTGCTCTAAAAAGATATAACTGAAGCACTAGAGCAAATGACAAACTACTCCAAAAGATATAAGTGAATATCAATGAGTAGTCGAATAATTATGCAACTATGCGAAGACTCTCTAACATTTAAAAATTTCATATATTGGTATTTTATTCAAACAACAAGCAAAACAAAATAAAATGACGCTCCAAGCAAAACACATATCATGTGGCGAATAAAAATATAGCTCCAAGTAAAGTTACCGATGAACGAAGACGAAAGAGGGGATGCCATCCGGGGCATCCCTAAGCTTAGGCTCTTGGTTTTCATTGAATATTACCTTGGGGTGCCTTGTGAATCCCCAAGATTAGGCTCTTGCCACTCCTTATTCCATAGTCCATCGAATCTTTACCCAAAACTTGAAAACTTCACAACACAAAACTTAACAGAAAACTCGTAAGCTCCGTTAGTATAAGAAAATAAATCACCACTTAGGTACTGTTGTGAACTCATTCCAAATTCGTATTGGTGTAATATCTACTGTATTCCAACTCATCTATGGTTCTTACCCTCCGATACTACTCATAGATTCATCAAAATAAGCAAACAACACATAGAAAACATAATCTGTCAAAAACAGAATAGTCTGTAGTAATCTGGATCAAACGTATACTTCTAGAACCCCAAAAGTTCTAAAATAAATTTTTGGACGTGAGGAATTTACCTATTAATCATCTGCAAAAATAATTAACTAAATATCAATCTCTAATAAGAAATGGCAGCAATTCTCGTGAGCGCTAAAGTTTCTGTTTTTACAGCAAGATCAAAAAGACTTTCCCCAAGTCTTCCCAACAGTTCTACTTGGCACAAACACTAATTAAACAAAAAAACACAACCAAAAGAGAGGCTATATAAAATATTTATTACTAAACAGGAGCAAAAAGCAAGGAACAAAAATAAAATTGGGCTGCCTCCCAACAAGCGCTAACGTTTAACGCCCCTAGCTAGGCATGATGATTTCAATGATGCTCACATGAAAGATAAGAACTGTAACATAAAGAGAGCATCATGAAGAATATAACTAGCACATTTAAGTCTAACCCACTTCCTATGCATAGGGATTTTGTGATCAAACAACTTATGGGAACAAGAATCAACTTGCATAGGAAGGCAAAACAAACATAACTTTAAAACTTTAAGCACATAGAGAGGAAACCTGATATTATTGCAATTCCTACAAGCATATGTTCTTCCCTCATAATAATTTTCATTAGCATCATGAATGAATTCAACAATATAACTATCACATAAAGCATTCTTTTGATGATCTACAAGCATAGAAATTTTATTACTCTCCACATAAGCAAAATTCTTCTCGTTCGGAATAGTGGGAGTATCATAAGAAACTCGAATACTATAAATTGTTTCCACATTAAAGGAGTAATGTTCAGAAAAAGGGTAATCATAATCATGTCAAGTTTTATAAATATAATCATCACTAGTTTTTATAGCATAAGTGTCATCACAATAATCATCATAGGTAGCAACTTTGTTCTCATCATAATCAATTGAAACCTCTTCCAAGATAGTGGAATCATTACTAAATAAAGTCATGACCTCTCCAAATCCACTTTCATAATTATTACAATAAGATTCAACATCCTCCAAAATATTGGGATCATTACTTCCTAAAGTTGACACTCTTCCGAACCCACTTTCATCAATATAATCATCATAAGTAGGAGGCATGCTATCATCATAACAAATTTGCATATCAAAACATGGGAGGCTAGAAATATCATCTTCATTAAACATAGCATCCGCAAGATTGGCACAAACATTAATTGCAGCAAATATATTCTCAAACATGTCATTCCCATCAAACATAGCATCCCCAAGCTTGGGCCTTTTCATATCATAAGCATACTCACTCTCATCATTAATAGTATGGATAGCACCAATAGTATAACAATTATCATCATCACAATGAGTGATAGGGGCAACATCATTTGGGAGGGATACCTCTTTACCTTTACTTCTCCGTATTTTCTTTTTCTTCTTCACATTATGTGTGGATTTAATCCTCTTTTAGGAGCTCCTTATTGATGAGATTGGTTGAATAGAAGGCTCCTCCTCGTTACCTGATTCATCATAAGAAATAATAGGAGGATATTGGGAAGCCTCTTCCCTTTCATTAGTATTCTCTTCATCCTCTATTTGTTTTATTTTCTTTATGTAATTGGAAATATAAGGATTTTCAATGCAATTCACCGCACAATACATAAGAGTTTCTTCTAGATCAATATCGAGGAATTTCTCAAGGTTATATTCTGGAATATGCTTAGTTATACGTTTCATTTCTTCATAACCCAAAAGCAAACAAAGTTCATTATTATGTGCAAGGGAAATCAAATAATCACAATTTTTGGGCACGATACGATCATGAAACAATTTGCATTTGAGATTTAAATGACCATGTTCATTGCAAAGTTCACACATATGGTGAAGAAATTTTAAATTTTCAGCACAAACATCTAGTCTTTCTTGCAACCATTTAGTTTCTAAATACTTATGCCTCTTGCAAAATCTATCTTCCCTATTTTGTGTGTACTTGCAAACTCTATGCACTCCACAAAAATTGACATGCTTATAAGAGACATTTTCATTAGAACTAGTGCAACCATCATTAGTACTATGTATATTCAAGGAGTTCATACTAACAACATTGCAATCATGCTCATCATTCAAAGATTTAGTGTCAAACATTTTATAGACTTCTTCTTCTAGCACTTGAGCACAATTTTCCTTTCCATCATTCTCACGAAAAATATTAAAAAGATGAAGAGAATGAGGCAAACTCAATTCCATTTTTTGTAATTTTCTTTTATAAACTAAACTAGTGCTAAAACAAGAAACTAAAAGATTCGATTGCAAGATCTAAAGATATACCTTCAAGCGCTAACCTCCTCGGCAACGGCGCCAGAAAAGAGCTTGATGTCTACTACACAACCTTCTTCTTGTAGACGTTGTTGGGCCTCCAAGTGAGAGGTTTGTAGGACAGTAGGAAATTTCCCTCAAGTGGATGACCTAAGGTTTATCAATCCGTGGGAGGCATAGGATGAAGATGGTCTCTCTCAAGCAACCCTGCAACCAAATAACAAAGAGTCTCTTGTGTCCCCAACACACCCAATACAATGGTAAATTGTATAGGTGCACTAGTTCGGCGAAGAGATGGTGATACAAGTGCAATATGGATAGTAGATAAAGGTTTTTGTAATCTGAAAATATAAAAACAGCAAGGTAACTAATGATAAAAGTGAGCACAAACGGTATTGCAATGCTAGGAAGCAAGGCCTAGGGTTCATACTTTCACTAGTGCAAGTTATCTCAACAATAATAACATAATTGGATCATATAACTATCCCTCAACATGCAACAAAGAGTCACTCCAAAGTCACTAATAGCGGAGAACAAACGAAGAGATTATTGTAGGGTACGAAACCACCTCAAAGTTACCCTTTCTGATCGATCTATTCAAGAGTCCATAGTAAAATAACATGAAGCTATTATTTCCATTCAATCTATCATAGAGTTCGTACTAGAATAACACCTTAAGACACAAATCAACCAAAACCCTAATGTCACCTACATACTCCAATGTCACCTGAAGTATCCGTGGGTATGATTATACGATATGCATCACACAATCTCAGATTCGTCTATTCAACCAACACAAAGAACTTCAAAGAGTGCCCCAAAGCTTATACCGGAGAGTCAAGACGAAAACGTGTGCCAAACCCTATGCATAAGTTCACGAGGTCACGGAACTCGGAAGTTGATCACCAAAACATACATCAAGTGGATCACGTGATATCCCATTGTCACCAGTGATAAGCACATGCAAGACATACATCAAGTGTTCTCAAATCCTTAAAGACTCAATCCGATAAGATAACTTCAAAGGGAAAACTCAATTCATCACAAGAGAGTAGAGGGGGAGAAACATCATAAGATCCAAATATAATAGCAAAGCTCGCGATACATCAAGATCGTGCCGACTCAAGAACATGAGAGAGAGAGAGAGATCAAACACATAGCTACTGGTACATACCCTCAGCCCCGAGGGTGAACTACTCCCTCCTCGTCACGGAGAGCGCCGGGATGATGAAGATGGCCACCGGAGAGGGATTCCCCCTCCGGCAGGGTGCCGGAACGGGTCTAGATTGGTTTTTGGTGGCTACGGAGGCTTCTGGCGGCGGAACTCCTGATCTGTTGTATTTTCGGGAGGTTTATGTATTTATAGGAATTTTTGGCGTCGGTCTCACATCAAGACGGTGCCCGAGTCATCCACGAGACAGGCCCACGCACTTGGGGGGGAGTGGTGGGCGCGCCCCCCACCCTCGTGGATGGCCCGGGACTCTCCTGGCCCAACTCTTTTACTCTGGGGTCTTCTTTTGGTCCATAAAAAATCGTCAAAAATTGGCACGTCAATTGGACTTCGTTTGGTATTCCTTTTCTACAAAAGTCAAAAACAAGAAAAAAATAGAAACTGGCACTGGGCTCTAGGTTAATAGGTTAGTCCCAAAAATCATATAAAATAGCATATTAGTGCATATAAAACGTCCTAGATGGATAATATAATAGCATGGAACAATTAAAAATTATAGATACGTTGGAGACGTATCACCCACCACTTGGCCACGAGGGTGCAGGGAGCGCCACCCTACCTTGTGGACCCCATGTGGCCCCCTCCACTTATTCCAGCACCCACACACTTCATCTCCCTCCAGAAAAAATCATCCCGTAGCTCAAACCCGTGTTCTAGCTCATCTTGCTGCAATTTTCGATCTCCTTGCTCAAAGCACCATTCACAAAACTGCTTTGGGGGATTGTTCTTCGGTATGTGATTCCTCCAATGGTCCAATTTATTTTTGTTCTAGTGCTTTATTTATTGCAAATTTTTGCTGCTAAGGTGACCCTATTCTTGAGCTTGCATGTCAAATTTATATGCTCAAAAGTGGTTTTAATGCATGATATAGCCTCTAGGCACTTGTGGGAGTAGTTGCTATCAATCTTGTTGAGTTTGGTTCACTTTTACTTTTAGTCACTAAATTTTTTAGAAAATTTTCAGAGAAAGAAAATGATGAAGAGATTGTTGAGGGGCTCTTCGAGCCGAAGCTCGAAGGATAAGCAGAACGAGGAGAATAAAAAGCCCAAATACAATCTTCCTCGCACTGCGGAGGTTCGGCCATGCGAATGGCCTTGTGATGCGTTCTTGAGAGCCGCCAGAATTTACGATGACTTTTACTTGGCTGAGAATGCAGGCCTCACCGATTTCCTCCCCGACCAGCGCGAACAGTATCTCCTACTCACTAATATTTTCATGCAATTTTTTTATTTCCATGCTAAGAAATCACCACCTTTAGTGGAGTTTCACTTATATGATGAGGTTAAGGAGATGTCACTCCATGATTTTTGTCGGTTCTGAAAGATACCCTTTGTAGGCAGCATAGAGGAACCACATCGTAGTGATGTGGATGGATTTATTGATAGAATTGCTGTAGGGGAAACGAGGAAAGTTTCAGATGCAAGAATTACTAGTATACATTTTCCTGTTCTACGTTACTTTGTGATATTTGCTAGTAGATGCTTAATTGGTCGCGGGAACCGTGGAAATCTTAGTGCACCTGATATTGTCATTTTGCGCCATGCTTTGTTTTGAGATACAACTTTCAGCTTAGGCGCTATTGTTGCTAAACGATTATATCTGAACCGTATAAAGGGCCCCATCTTCGGAGGCATCTTTGCTTCACGCCATGCTAAACACTTTGAGATACCTATTAGGCATTATGAGAAAGAGGAAAAGTTGCTGCCCCTATTTTTATAGATTATAAGAGTATGGTAGCACATGATTTTATTGTTAAAAATAAGAAGAAGATGCTTAAGTATAATTTGATATTTGATAAAGCTCACTATGAGATTATTACCTTGCTTGCACCCTCTCTGTTTAACATACTTTCAGGCACGTACCTCATCTTACCCGAGGCCATTTATGCGTACTGGAGGCTGACACAAGTCCCAGAGCCTGAGCCACCACTTGATCCTTATCGACAGTCTGTTTATCAGTGGGATCCGGAGGAGATCGCCAACCAGTGGCACCCTGAGGACCCTCCTCAGTACACCGGAGAGAGTAGCTCCGATCCACTGGCATAGACCAACTTAGGCCAAAAGCCTAAGCTTGGGGGAGTACGTATTTCTCACCGACATTACATTCATCTTCACACACTCATGCTAGTTGTCGGTGCTCATAGTTTTTCATTGTACTATCCATGCTAGTTTATTTTATTTTCTAAGCATTCTTCTTGTGTGTTTGAAAAAAAACCTTAAGAAGAAAAATTAGTTGTAGCTTTTAGCTATTTTACTTTCCTTTCTTGTAGTAGTAGTAATTAAAAGAAAACCCAAAAAGATTTCTCGGTCTTCTTTTGCTTGTTGGGAGCTTTCCCATGTAAATAGTTTTATTTCTTTTCTTATTCTTTAGGGGTCGAGAGGAGAAGACCACGATGAAAATGTTGAGTGGCTCTCATATGCATTATTGTTGATTTAACCAAAAGCCCATATTACCTTGTCTTCTCCCTTGTATTAAATGCTTGCAGATTCCAGCTTAGTCCAATGCATGTGCACTATTATTATTATCCACACCATCCGATCGTGCAAGTGAAAGGCAATAATGACGATATATGATGGACTGCTTGAGATGAGAGAAGCTGGTATGAACTCGACTTATCTTGTTTTTGTAAATTTGATTAGTTCATCGTTCCTGATTCAGCCTATTATGAATGAAACATGTTTGCAATGACAATTAGAGATTATAGTATCCCAATTTGCTAGGAGTTTATAATGGTTTACCTTGCGTGCCAACATGCTATTAAAATGGTTGTGATGTGGTATGACAGGGTGGTATCCGCCTTTGAACGATTCGAGTGGCTTGACTTGGCACATGTTCATGCATGTAGTTGAAACAAAATCAACATAGCCTCCACGATATTTATGTTCATGGTGATCTATATCCTACTCATGCTTGCATTCATTGTTGATTAATCTTAATGCATGTTCATGACTGTTGTCGCTCTCTAGTTGGTGGCTTCCTAGTCTCTTTCTAGCCTTCACTTGTACTAAGCGGGAATACTGCTTGTGCATCCACTTCCATAAACCCAAAAGTTATTCCATATGAGTCCACCATACCTTCCTATATGTGGTATTTACTTGCCGTTCCAAGTAAATTTGTATGTGCCAAACTCTAAACCTTCAAATGAAATTCTGTTTTGTATGCTCGAATAGCTCATGTATCAACTAGGGTTGTCTATATCTTCCATGCTAGGTGGGTTATTCTCACGATGAGTGGGCTTCGCTCATCACTCATGAGAAAATGGCCGGTAACCGGGATGCCCAATCCCATGCTAAAATCAAAATAATTGCAAATAAAACTCCCCTAGGATTGTTGTTAGTTGGAGGCACCCGTTGTTTCGGACAAGCCATGGATTGATGTTTGTTGTTGGTGGGGGAGTATAAACTTTACCATTCTATTTGGGAACTGCCTATAATGTGTGTAGCATGGAAGATATCGAGACCTCTTGGTTGTTATGTTGATAATGAAAGTATGCCACTCAAAATATTATTTATCTCTGTTTCAAAATTCGAGCTCTAGCACCTCTACAAATCCCTGCTTCCTTACTTTTATGTTGAGTCATCATCCTCTTATTAAAAAGCACCAGTTGGAGAGCACCGCTGTCATTCACATGCATTGCTATTAATTTACATTGAGTATGACTGTGACTGGATCTCTTTTACCATGAATTACAATGTCTAGTCAGTCCTTGATCTTCAGGGGTGCTCTGCATTTATGTTTTGCGGTCTCAGAAAGGGCTAGCGAGATACCATCTTGTTATATCATGTTATGATTGTTTTGAGAAAGTGTTGTCATCCGAGATTTATTATTATTACTCGCTAGTTGATTATGCCATTGATATGAGTAAACATGAGACCTAAATGTTATTGTGAATATGGTTAGTTCATAATCTTTGCTGAAAACTTGAATGCTGGCTTTACATATTTGCAGCAACAAGATCAAACAGAGTTTGTAAAAGTTTTTCTTTATCACTTTCAGTTTGTCAACTGAATTGCTTGAGGACAAGCAAAGGTTTAAACTTGGGGGAGTTGATACATCTCCATCGTATCTACTTTTCCAAACACTTCTGCCCTTGTTTTGGACTCTAACTTGCATGATTTGAATGGAACTAACCTAAACTAATGTTGTTTTCAGCAGAATTGCCATGGTGTTATTTTTGTGTAGAAATAAAAGTTCTCGGAATGACCTGAAAATCCACGGAGATACGTTTTGGAATTAATAAAAATACTGGCGAAAGAATCAGCGTCAGGGGGCCCACACCCTGTCCACGAGGGTGCAGGGCGCGCCCCCTACCTCATGGGCCCCCTGGGACTCCACCGACCTCAACTCCAACTCTATATATTCACGTTCGGGGAGAAAAAAAATAAGAGAGAAGGATTCATCATGTTTTACGATACGGAGCCGCCACATAGCCCTAATCTTCCTCGGGAGGGCTGATCTGGAGTCCATTCGAGGCTCCGGAGAGGGGAATCCGCCGCCATCGTCATTGTCAACCTTCCTCCATCACCAATTTCATGATGCTCACCGCCGTGCGTGAGTAATCTCATCGTAGGCTTGCTGGACGGTGATGGGTTGGATGAGATTTACCATGTAATTGAGTTTGTTTTGTTAGGGTTTGATCCCTAGTATCCATTATGTTCTAAGATTGATGTTGCTATGACTTTGCTATGCTTAATGCTTGTCACTAGGGCCCGAGTGCCATGATTTCATATCTAAACCTATTATGTTTTCATGAATATATGTGAGTTCCTGATCCTATCTTGCAAGTCAATACTCACCTACTATGTGTTATGATCCGGCAACCCCAAAGTGACAATAATCGGGACCACTCCCAGTGATGATCGTAGTTTGAGGAGTTCATGTATTCACTAAGTGTTAATGCTTTGGTCCGGTACTCTATTATAAGGAGGCCTTGATATCCCTTAGTTTCCAATAGGACCCCGCTGCCACGGGAGGGTAGGACAAAAGATGTCATGCAAGTTCTTTTCCATAAGCATGTATGACTATAATCAGAATACATGCCTACATTACATTGATGAACTGGAGCTAGTTTCGTGTCACCCTATGTTATAACTGTTGCATGAGGAATCACATCCGACATAATTATCCATCATTGATCCATTGCCTACGAGCTTTTCAAATATTGATCTTTGCTTAGTTACTTTTCCTTTGCCACTGTTACGATTGCTACAAAAACTACTGTTGTTACTTTTGCCACCGTTATCGTTACTTCCATACTACTTTGCTGCAGATATTAAGTCTTTCAGGTGTGGTTGAATTGGCAACTCAACTGCTAATATACTTGAGAATATTCTTTGGCTCCCCTTGTGTCGAATCAATAAATTTGGGTTGAATACTCTACCCTCGAAAACTGTTGCGATCCCCTAAACTTGTGGGTTATCAGTACGACATGTGTAGCCCGAGTGGAACAAAAAAATCCCTTGTTCTCAGAGCTCCGTCGACTGCCTGCAGTCGACAGCGGTCTCGGGGACTACACCTTGTGGGTGCACTCAGCGTGCCCCCACTGGACCAGGTACCCACTCAGCATGGACCGACCGACCCGAGTGAAGAGCCACAAACAGACATATTCAAAAGACCCCCGCCGAACCGAACATTCGATAGCGGTCTCGGGGACTACACCCAGTGGGTGCACTTAGCTGCCCCCACTGGACCAGGTACCCACTCGACACGACCTGACCGACTCGAGTGAAAGAACTACACAGCAAAAGAAAACACCCAGTGGGTGCATAGATTCAAGACACAGACCCATGGTAGATGCACATTAAAGGTTCCAAAACGCTCATCCACGGACATCTTACGAATAATAAAGCAGCAGTTTCAGATAGCATATCCTAACAGAACAAGCAATGATCCAATCGGAAATCAACTTACAATCGTACTTACTCGGACATTGGTATGAAGGGCAGAACTAACGTCATAAGCAGCCTTATTGGACTCGTACACCACCTTCAACCGCTCTAGCATCAGGCCTACTTGGATCATAGCCTCCTTGGAAGCTCATGTTTGGTCCTCCGGGACATGATGCACAGTGAATTCAGCCGATGCAGAGTTGATGACACAACTGGAGGGGTCAGCGTTCGAGGCCCAGTCGAACTGGTTGCTTGAGCAGTCGACATTGGAGGCTGGGCAGTCGACAGAGGGACAACAAAAGAAACAGTAGTTTGAGACGAACCACCAAGTTCTTGAACAACAGGTTTGGTCAGCGGGTGAGACGTCCGGCTTGAAGGCGCTCTCTTGCTCAGGCCCCGCGAGGTGGTCGAGGCTGTGCCTCTTCCCCCTGCACCATTTGGAAGCTCATCCTCATCGTCGTCTAGAAGCTGGATAACATTTGTTGGTACTTGTAGGATCAAAAGTATGTCTAGAGAGGGGGTGATTAGACTACTTGACCAAATAAAAATCTATCCTTTTCCCAATTTTAGTCTAGCAGATTTTAGCTAACTTAGCACAAGTCAAGCAATCTTAACACAATTCAAGCAAGCATGCAAAGAGTCTATGAGCAGCAGAAAGTAAAGCATGCAACTTGCAAGAATGTAAAGGGAAGGGTTTGGAGAACTCAAACGCAATTGGAGACATGGATGTTTTTGTCGTGGTTCCGATAGGTGGTGCTATCGTACATCCACGTTGATGGAGACTTCAACCCACAGAGGGTAACGGTTGTGCGAGTCCACGGAGGGCTCCACCCACAAAGGGTCCACGAAGAAGCAACCTTGTCTATCCCATCATGGCCATCGCCCACGAAGGACTTGCCTCACTAGCGGTAGATCTTCACGAAGTAGGCGATCTACTTGCCCTTACAAACTCCTTGGTTTAACTCCACAATCTTTGTCGGAGGCTCCCAAGTGACACCTAGCCAATCTAGGAGACACCACTCTCCAAGAAGTAACAAATGGTGTGTTGATGATGAACTCCTTGCTCTTGTGCTTCAAATGATAGTATCCCCAACACTCAACTCTCTCTCACAGGATATGGATTTGGTGGAAAGAAGATTTGAGTGGAAAGCAACTTGGGAAGGCTAGAGATCAAGATTCATATAGTAGGAATGGAATATCTTGGCCTCAGCACATGAGTAGGTGGTTCTCTCTCTGAAAATGTGTATTGGAAGTGTAGGTATGTTCTGATGGCTCTCTCCACGAATGAAGAGTGGGTGGAGGGGTATATATAGCCTCCACACAAAATCTAACCGTTACACACAATTTACCAATCTCGGTGAGACCGAATTGAGAAACTCGATCGGACCGATTTAGCAAACCTAGTGACCGTTAGGATTTTCGGTGGGACTGAGATGCAACTCGGTAGGACCGATATGGTTAGGGTTAAGGCATAACGTAATCTCGGTGTGACCGATTACACAAACTCGGTGGGACCGATTTTGGTAATAAGCTAATCAGAGAGTTGGTCAGGTAAACTCGGTGGGACCAATCGCTCATTTCGGTGGGACCGAAATGTTACAAAAGGAAAACAGAGAGTTTACATTGCAATCCCGGTGGGACTGATCGCTCATCTCGGTAGGACCAAAACGTTATGAAGGGAAACAGATAGATTACAACCCCATCTCGGTGAGACCGAAATCCCTATCGGTGAGACCGATTTGCCTAGGGTTTGTGGCACTATGACATTTGAAACTCGGTGGCGCTGGATAGAAAGAATCGGTGGGGCCGAGTTTGACTTTTGGTTTAGGTCATATGTGGATGTGGGAAGGTAGTTGAGGGTTTTGGAGCATATCACTAAGAACTTTGAAGCAAGAACCTCATCAAACAACACCTCATCCCTCTTGATAGTATTGGCTTTTCCTATAGACTCAATGTGATCTTGGATCACTAAAATATAAGATGTAGAGTCTTGTGCTTTGAGCTTGAGCCAATCTTTTTGTCCTTAGTATTTTGAGGTGTTCACTTTCCTCATCCATGCCATGCCATTCATTGAGCTTTTCTTGAAATATTAATCTTGGAATAGCATTAGCTCAATGAGCTATATGTTGTCAGGAATTACCAAAACCACCTAGGGATAGTTGCACTTTCAATCTCCCCCTTTTTGGTAATTGATGACAACATATAGATCAAAGCTTCGACAAGTGATAATAAGAGTGAAAAACATTGTCGCTTTGAGAAGTATGTGAAAATCAAGACCTCCCCCTAAATTTGTGCATAGTTTATGATTTGCTTTGGACTGCAAATGCACAAAGAGTTAGGCTCAAGGGTTACTCTTCCATGTCACATACATCTTGGTGGAGTGCTCAAAATGATAATAATTAAATACATGCACTCATCACCAAGCAAAGTGAATGATCATATAGGGATAAAATAATAATGTCATCCAGCAAGCATTAAGGTAGCATATGATCAAGCACATGATCATCCAAGTATCACATAGACAAAAAGTATCTCAAACAAGCAAAGCAAATAAAGTTCAACCACCAAGAGAGAATAAAAAGCAACGCTCTCTCTCGAAGCCTATGATCTATACTTTTCTCCCCCTTTGGCAACAAGTTACCAAAAAGATCCTAGAAAATGCATAGCACTAGATCGTCTCTCAGGCTTGGTCTTCAGGTGGTGGTGTCCGGATAACTCCAAGAACGAAGGCTTCACTCGAAGTAGATGGAGCTGATGGAGTAGGTGCTGGAGCTGGTGGCACTGAAGCTGTAGCTGGTGCAGATGAAGTGGCTCTGGTGTTTGGAACAGGCACTGCAGCTGATCTCTGAGCTCTAGGCACTCTGGAAAATGCATCAGTGGTTGTCTTGCCCTTCCTCTCCTGCATATCATCCTGAAGTTGCTCCACAAGAGACTGGATCTCAGTTACCTTCACATCCAAGTCATAGAACTTCTGCTCCGCGATCCTTTCCAGGCTCTCCTGGTTTTGAGTCAGGGTGGTCAGCCCCTTCTCAATCCTCAGAGTGGATGCAATCAAGTAGCCAAGATGATCTTGCTTGCTCTTCAGAAGATACTGAGATGCTTCTTCAGTAGTTTGCATCCTTGCAGCCTTTTCAGCCTTTGCCTTCTCCTTCTTGGCTTGTGCGTGCACAGAAGATGGTTCATTTCTTGTTGGCCCTGGTGGCAGCTTTGGGTAAGTTGCTTGGGGTGCTCCTGCTACCATCATCTGAGCTGCTCGAGGGACTAGTGCCCTCACTCAAGTGAACCTGCTCCTCTGACCTGTTCTGACTGTCACTCTGATCAGACATATTGCAAACACTGACAGCAGACCCTGTGAATAGATATAGATGAGATAGAGTGGATGAGCATCACAAAATGCAGAGGTTTTTGCAAAATAATGAGTCAAAAACTTAGTTTTAGTTTTCCACAGAAAGCAGTTCGGATCAACCGATTTGTAAACTTGGTGATACCGAAGCAGCTGTTGGAACCTAAACTAGTGAAGTCGGTCAGACCGAGTCACAGTTCGGTGGCACCGAGACTGCTAGGGTTTCACAAAGTCCTAAACTCGGTCACACCGATTTGCAATTCTCGGTCAGACCGAGAATCACATGTGCAATGGCCTTAGCCGAATCGGTGGTACCGAGTTCCACAACTCGGTGGGTCCGAGATGGTTTCGGCGGAAACCTAACCCTAAATTTTCAAATCACGACTAAACTACGGAGTGTTTTGACTGGTTAAGAATGATCTCAATCTTGGAAAGATACATGGCGAACACAATGTGCTAGGAATCAGATAAGGATAGCACAATGATCGAGTTCATACCCTAGTTCGGCGATGAACTCGCTACGGCGGCAACGTCGGGGTTTATTCCCGTTGACGGCAGCGGAGACCAGCGGCAGGAGGCGGCTGGCGATGAGGAGGACGACCCGGAGACCCTGGAGGCAGAGCAGGCTAAGCGCGGGTCGAGGAGGTTTGGAAAGTTTTCCAAAATTTGACCCGTGGATATATATAGCCCGACCCTGTCGGTGTGACTGAGTGGAACAACTCGGTGGCACCGAGATTCATAACTCCAAGCAGGTACTGAAACTCGGTGTGACCGAAAAGTTCGAATCGGTTGCATCGAGGTTGAAAACCTAGATCGACTTAGTGATCTTGGTAGGATCAAAATGGGTGAATGGGTCAGACCGAAACGCACAAAGAAGTTTTGGAAGTTTAAGTCTATGACGAATCGGGGACTCCGAGTGCTTCTCACACAGAGTGGTTCAAATCTGACTTGATCAAATTTTGTGATGCAGCATGAATAGAGTTTGAGATGAGGAAAGCATAGATAGCTAGGGAAGGTTCCTAGGCATTCTTGTCCATCCACTTGGCCAAAAGAAAAGGAAACCAATCAATCAAAACAACAAGTGGGTGTCCTCAAATGAGTAAATTATGCAACCAACATGCTCACACAATAAAATGACAAATGAAATATGTGGCAAAGCATGCACAAACAATTCTAGCATCTATCAAGCAATTAGCGATGACTAGGTCATCTATATATGAGTATATTGACTTAGGAGTCAAATGAGAACATTTGATCATAGGTCATACTCATCGTTTAAGCACAAGTGGGTTTACCACTTTTACATAAAGCCTTGTTGTGTTCACACCATTAGAGTTGCTTTAACTCAATTGTTAGAGTAAAGCTCCCCTAGATGTGAGATCCCCCCTAAGAGGGATAAACTAACCTTGGGTTTTGTCGATGATGACTTCATGTAGGTGTTGAAGATGTGGTTGCTCTATGTTGATGTAGATCATTCGGAGCTATCCTTTGGAGTGAGTTGCACTTTCAATACCTACACGGGTTAGTCCCACAAGGAACAAACAAGGATATCCATAGACATAGAGTGATGCACACACATGATGATGTCTATGAAAGCTTTAGGTTACCTTGTCCCTTGTCTTACCAACAAGAGGGTTTGTGACTCCTTGAACTAGTGCAAGATGTGGAAGTTGATTGCACTTGTTCTTGCCAAAATGAAAAGAGTGAAGTATGTTGGCGGAGACACCCTCAAGAACTCTCCAGGTCTTCTTCTCCGGGATCCACACCATCTTGATGGGAATCCTCAGAGTTGTAGTTGTACTCGATGAAGTGGAACTTGATGTAGTCTTGGGAACCCCTTGACCAAGGCCTTAGGAGCTTCTTCAAATGCATCAATTTCCTCTTGAAGCTTGTCCTTGCCTTTTTTCTTGTGGTCTTGTGGTGGAAGATCATCTTGAGCTTGTGTCCCTTTGGATGAAGTAGGATCATACTTCTCTTGTTGAGGAACAAACTTCGTCTTGGGGTATTGATCTTCTTCCCACTCAACTCCATTGGCATTGAACTTTCGTTCAAAACCAATACCTTGATTCTTCTAGTGCCTTCCTTGCTTGCATACAATTTCCTCGAATTGCTTACTCCCGGCAAGGCTCTTGTAAACACCTTTCTCTATAATTCCCTTCAATAAGCTATTTTCTTGCTCAAGTGTAACTTGGCTAAGAGAATCATTAGTGGAATCGAGTGAACTACTAGAAGCAACAACATTGGATTTAGCATGATTATTGTTACTACTAGAGGAAGAACCCTTCTTGTTCTTGTTACTAGACTTGACTTGAGGCATGTAAGTGGATAAGTGTAAACACTTGGCAATGTAAGAAGAACTTTTCTCGCGAAGATCATCATTGATTTCCTTTAAGAACTCATGCTCTTGCTCAAGATTGAGCTTCTCAAAACGTAATTTATCATTAGTCCTTAAAAGTTCTCGATGATCTCCTAAGATAGTTTCATGAGCTAACTTAAGAGTGTTTAGTTCTTCAGTTAGAGATTCAATGTTCTCCTTATCATTGTCAGTCGTTTCATCATAGTATTCATCACTATAGTTGTCAACAAGTAAATCATCATCACCTAACAAGTCATCTTCATCACTATTGAAATCAACATACTCGGGGTGTGATACCTTTGGACCTTTGGCCATGAAGCATCTTCCAATTCCTTCATTTGGTGAATCAAATATGTTGTAGGAGTTGGTTGACACAAGTGCTAGACCGGCAACACCTTCATCTTGAGTATATTCGGAGTCGGAGTGATAGCCTCTCTCGGAGTCATTGTCGGAGTCGGAGCCGGATACCCATTCACCAACATGAGCTTGATGTCTTCATTTTGTGTAGCTCCTTGATGACTTGTCCTTCCTTTCCGAATCCTTGCTTCTCCGTGAGGGTCTTTGTTCATATCGATCATCTCTACTCCTTGTCTCCCTTGATGGTGATTCTTCTCTTCTACTTCTTATTTTGGGAGAATCTTCTCTTCTCTTGTGGGGAGCCGTACACTCATTGGAGTAGTGTCCGGGTCTTCCACAATTGTAGCAGTTTCGCTCTCGACTAGAAGATCTTTTGTCATAGTAGGACCTTGACTTGGAACTTCTCTCTTTGCTTCTATTCTTGTAGAACTTGTTGAAGTTCTTCACCATTAAGCTCAATTCTTCATTGAAGGTTTATTTCTCACTTGATGATGTGGGGGCTTCACATGAGGCTTTGTAAGAACCACTTGACTTGTTATGGAGCTCCTCCTTATCCTTGAGTGACATCTCATGAGCAACAATTCTTCCAATGACTTCCGTAGGCTTGAGATCTTTGTAATTTGGCATCATTTGGATCAATGTACATATGGTATCGCATTTTCCATCCAAGGCTCTTAGGATCTTCTTGATGATGAATTTGTCGGTCATCTCTTCACTTCCAAAGCCGGCAATCTCATTTGTGATAAGAGCAAGCCTAGAGTACATTTCAGCGACACCTTCACCATCCTTCATTTTGAACTTGTCAAGTTGACTTTAAAGCACATCCAACTTGGATTCCTTGACGGAGTCGGTACCTTCATGGATGTCAATCAAAGTATCCCAAATTTCCTTTGCATTCTCAAGGCGGCTGATTTTGTTGAATTCTTCGGGGCACAATCCGTTGAAGAGGATATCACAAGCTTGAGCATTGTATTGTAGCATCTTCAACTCGTCCGCGGTAGCTTCACGATTTGGTTCTCTCCCATCAAAGAATTCACCTTGCAAACCAACACACACAATAGCCCAAACGGCAGGGTTATGTCCAAGAATATGCATTTTCATCTTATGCTTCCAACTAGCAAAATTAGTGCCATCAAAGTAATGACCTCTACGGTGATAATTTCCCTCGCTAGACGCCATACTCTCCTAGGTTGTGAAACCAAGGCTATGACCACCAAAAGCTATGGAAATCAAAGCAAATGGAGACCAAAGCTCTGATACCACTTGTAGGATCAAAAATATGTCTAGAGGGGGGTGGTTGGACTACTTGACCAAATAAAAATCTATCCTTTTCCCAAGTTTGGTCTTTGGAAGATTTTAGCTAACTTAGCACAAGTCAAGAAATATTAACACAATTCAAGCAAGCATGCAAAGAGTCTATAAGCAGCGGAAAGTAAAGCATGCAACTTGCAAGAATGTAAAGGGAAGGGTTTGGAGAATTCAAACGCAATTGGAGACACGGATGTTTTTGTCGTGGTTCCGATAGGTGGTGCTATCATACATCCACGTTGATGGAGACTTCAACCCACGGAGGGTAACGGTTGCGCGAGTCCACGGAGGGCTCCACCCACGAAGGTTCCACGAAGAAGCAACCTTGTCTATCCCATCATGGCCATCGCCCACGAATGACTTGCCTCACTAGCGGTAGATCTTCACGAAGTAGGCGATCTCGTTGCCCTTACAAACTCCTTGGTTCAACTCCACAATCTTTGTCGGAGGCCCCAAGTGACACCTAGCCAATCTAGGAGACACCACTCTCCAAGAAGTAACAAATGGTGTGTTGATGATGAACTCCTTGCTCTTGTGCTTTAAATGATAGTCTCCCCAACACTCAGCTCTGTCTCACAGGATATGGATTTGGTGGAAAGAAGATTTGAGTGGAAAGCAATTTGGGAAGGCTAGAGATCAAGATTCATATGGTAGGAATGGAATATCTTGGCCTCAACACATGAGTAGGTGGTTCTCTCTCTGAAAATGTGTATTGGAAGTGTAGGTATGTTCTGATGGCTCTCTCCATGAATGAAGAGTGGGTGGAGGGGTATATATAGCCTCCACACAAAATCTAACCGTTACACACAATTTACCAATTTCGATGAGACCGAATTGAGAAACTCGGTCGGACCGATTTAGCAAACCTAGTGACAGTTAGGATTTTCGGTGGGACTGAGATGCAACTCGGTAGGACCGATATGGTTAGGGTTAAGGCATAACGTAATCTTGGTGTGGCCGATTACAC